>NW_019416928.1:440502-567292 GCF_000390285.2 Anoplophora glabripennis
AATGAGAGTGCCAGGCTCACCTAGAGCTCCTGTGGGGAAAGAGCATGGCAGAGAAACCCACGATCGTTGCTCTTTCCACCCAAATATAAATACAAAACAACCACTAACCAAAGGCATAAATTAAGATCCTTTGCTAATGATAAATAAGTCCTGTCTCATTTAATGGATCACTAAATGTCATCTGTTACCTCATATTAGTCATACACACTTCCAAGTAAAACTGAAGAGGTTTGGTGTTAGTTAGCCGGCAGAGCCGGAAGGTACTGCAGTCCCATACGGGAGGCAATCCAGCTATAGTTGAGATTTCGAAAGATCCTTCATAACACTGGAGTCCCATACGGGAGGCAATCGAGTTTAATCCAGATTCGTTCCGCACGGGCGAAAATGTTAGTAAACTCAACAAGGCTCGTATAGACGTATGACATAAAGTGAGCACAAGAAATCAAAGAACAACCTAATCATGATAAAACAAGTTAAATGTGAAACAAAGAAGTTGCTATTGCTATATCTGGGCAGTCACGACAATATACATATTTTAACATGTAATAAATAATGAGCAATCTCCAATAATAATTGTAACAACTTTATATTAGGAAAATACACGCCCCTGAGCGTAAGACAATGAAGGCTAAACATATACAGAATTATTATCATGAAACATCTAGGTTTTACGAACAACGTAATCATAACAAAAACAAGTTAGATGTGAAACAAAGAAGTCGTTATTGTAATGTCTGGCAATCACGACAATATATATTTTAACGTGAAATAAATAATGGGCAAACTTTAAGTATAATTATAACAATTTTACATTAGAAAAATATATGCCCTTGAGCATAAAGCAATAGAAGCTAAACATACAAAGAATTATTATCATGAAACATCTATAACCATCACAATCATAAAATTACATAGAACAATTAACAACAAAGTACTTAAAGAATATTACTTGCTAACTAATACCGGTTAAACACTTAATTTTCCACTAATTCTATATTTTTCACACTACACTGATCGTCTTGCTAACTATCTGCACACTGTTCTCACTTCAACTGCCTATCTTCAACTATTTAGGCTTCCTTCCAGAATGTCCCACCTAGGCGTTTGCTTTTTTGCGCTTTCTTCTACCAACCGTTAATATTACTTTTTCATTATTATACAACACTCATGTAACAGGTGACGTCGAAGTTGATAAGATAAGTACGGTTTTGCACAGTACAAACAATAAATAAGTAAAATAATAAATACAATATAAACATATGATAATATACAACCTACAACAGATTAAAATTAAAATAAGCTAACAGCTATTGTCAAAAAATTCCTGAACGGAGTATGCACAAATTTTTAATAAATATATTTTAACTTTTTTTTTAAATAGATGGAAGTTATTTATGTTTTTCAAATGTTGAGGTAAATGGTTAAATAACCTCAGTTCCAAAACATTGTGAGCTTTTAAAGTCATGCCGAGGCGTTTGAAGGGGACACAAAAATGTGTTTTTTTTTATTACTTTCATATTTGTGTATTTTGACCATTTGCTTTCTTCCCCTTATATATGAAGAGAGCCAAGCATGTGCCAAACCTCTCATCCCATAAGCCTGGAGCTTTGTTAGTAGCAAGTCATGGTTAACACAATCAAAAGCCCAACTAACATCGCAAAAAAATCCAGTCGGACTATTACTTGCTTCAATAGCATCCCATATTTCTTCGTAAAAAGAGATTATAGCGCTCGTAGTCGAATGACCTTCACGAAAACCATGTTGATTTTCGTTAATGATTTTATTATTTTTCAAAAAAGTAAGCAACTGCGAGAGCATTGCATATTCAAAGATTTTTTATATTACCGACTACACTAGTCCAGTGATGTAAAGGTTAAACATAATTTCAAAAAAATTTTTCTCGGAAACTATAAGGATTAAAATGGTAAAAGAAATATTTTCTCACAGCCGCGAGGAAAAGGAACGGCAACTGGAATAGTAACTAAAATATTTAATCCCTTAACCTGCCGAACTTCATAACTATTCCATATACGTGAAGTCGACCGAAAATGGAAAACTTTGTTGGGATAAGTTTTGAGAGGCTTATGGGAGATCGGATGAATTCGGCTCTCTCCACTTCAAACTCTTCGGAGTTTGCGGAAACAGTAAATTGTAATAATGAAAGTTTGTTTAAAAAAAGAACAAATATGTTAAGATGTAGGTATGTAGCATACGTTCTGCGAGGAAAGGCCTAATTAAAAAAAGTTTCGCGTTCCGGACTCGGTAAAAGTTGCTCAACTTTATGAAAATCCAATTTTAGCAAACAAGGTTCCAGAACATTGTTTGGAAATATTTTTTCAAATTCCCTCAAGTATAAGCTTTTAAATGAGCATCTTTCATATGATATAAAATTTCACAAAAATGTAGTGTACAAATTTATGAAATATGCGAATTTTTAGAATGCATATTTACTCTGAAAAAAAATTTTTTTAAATCATTATTTAAAACCTTCCACCTACAAAGGTTTATCGAGAGTGAATCTTGACCTACCGTATTCAGCTACTAACCTAGTTTCTTCATAAGTATATAATTGTTAATCCATAATGCATAAAGAAATTATTTAGTTTCTAAACCCCTTACCGTACCGCACTGGATCCTTTGACACGCAATGATTTATTACTTTGCATCGAAAATAATCATACTAGAGATAAGAAAAGTTGTATGTTTTTAAGTTTCCTTCGAATGAATCCAACTTAATTAATTCTTAATGAATTTCTGCTGAAGTTTTAAGTTTTTAGATAAAATTTAAATGCAACAGACTAAACAAAGTGTAGACAGTTTGACTTTGTACCCGCACAAGAGCCTTTGCAGCGTTTTAATCTCCTCCAAAACTAATTAAAAATTATCTCGATAGGATTTTTCCGTTACACAAAGTGGACGTCGAACTTAATTAAACTTCTTTATTTTTTCCCTCCGAACAAGAAACGTGTTCGTAGGAAAAAATGTTTATTATACCGGAAAAGTCGGCCTCTATCCAACATTGCCCACCCTCATCTCTAAATCCTGGTAAAGTTCCGTTAAAAAGATTTAAGGCGGCGTGTTCAGGAAGATCCTTGTCCTTTGGTGGCAATTATTTGCCATTAGTAATCATTAAAAGTATTACATTTAAGCTATAATGGGCTATTGTCGGTTTGTAGCATGGCGGAGCAATTAAGACCAAATTCTTCTCTTTTTATGAGAGTGGTAGATAACATCATGTAAAAATGTAATTTGGTATTATAAAACGGGGAAATACAAAGTGTCTTGATTCTACATTCCACTCATACTACAGTCGAATTAGATCATAAAATCTGAAAACTTGAAAAAATTATTAGTAGACATTTGGTCGAAACGGCGAAAGTTATTTGGAATTTCACTCTTCCTTTGTTGGTGCAAGTTTTACTATTTTTTAAATTTGCGGTTTCCAAATAAACGAATAGGGTGCGGAAATTGCCCCCCATAATTGGCCACCGCAATCACCGGACCTAATCAAATGTGATTATTTACTTTGTGGAACGCTAAAGGAATTTGTCTATTAGTCGAAACACGTGATGGAATTGCATTAACAATAAACGTAACTTGATAAAAGATGATCACGAGTATTTTCAGAGAAGAATAAATTTATGTTTAGAGAAAATGCTCACTTTGAACAATTTATAGCATAATAATCTTTTTTGCATGTTGACTGATAATATGCTATTTGACTAAATTCAAAATCATTTACTTAAGTGGCACTTTATCACCTGAAATGTTACTTTACTCTATTCTATAGTAATATCACTGTTAATAAAAAACAGTATGAGAGAAAATTGTTTATTTAAATATTGGAAACATTGTTATATAATTAAAAGTACAATTATCAAATTTGAAAAGTTAACAACACGAAATTTATTCAATTCTACTTGTTCTTCCCGAAAACTATTATGATTCTATATCTGAATTCATGAATGATTTGGCGGTGCTACTAGTTCTTGCTGATGTAATATACTTTTTGAAATATTCAACTTATTGACGATGTTTTCCTCGAGATACCTTTCAACTACACTAGTTGATTGTTATCCTCCATATCTTTTAAGTGTTTGAATATCAGCTCCAGGAAGGTGGCAGACATCCTCTTCAAGCAATGGCTAGTGTAATTGGACGCACCTGGAAGTTTTAAGTATTTTGCAACTCTGGGAATTTTTACAAAACTGTTGATGCCAACTTGTTGTATTGTGCACTTACCGTGATTATAGTAAATGAAAAATCTTTTGTGTTTTACTTGTTTGGGTCTCAATTGTAAATATTATGATAAATTTTATATCCATTGCCCTCTGATCTTAAGGTAAATACACGTTTCTTTTTAATTTTGGTATCATGTAAAGTTATAACCAATATTTTCCCCGTGTCTTCTATATTTTTAACAGTTAAATTGCACAATTCTGCCCGCCAATATGCCCCATTTAAACCAAATATTATGACTACAGGAACAAACTATTAAAATATGTATAAAAAATTGATTATCTTCTCAAAAATTACGCTAATATTACGCTTTCATCAGTTTTTAGTGCGTTTTTTGTCATCTTTCTTTACAAAATATTTCATATATCTTCTCGTACTTTTCCTTGGACTTTTAAGGGAAGTAAGCTCGAATATGCTTCTGAAGCGATATTTAAAATGTGTTCAGAACAATTTTCTAAATTGTTTTCAGTAACAACACTCATGTTTATAATTGTTAATATACAGGGTGATTCACAAATGGTGACCAAAAATGAAACCTCGTATTCTTTAGTGAATTTTAAGGGGAGTTTTTCCTATAAAGTTTTTATCTAGGACGCTTCGTTAAAAATATACAGGGTGTTAAACTTCAAAAAATATTATTAATTCTCTTAAATAACTTAAAAATTAATAATTGCCACTGGAGCATATAAATTTTAGGATTAGCTCTCAGATTTTGGACAATGTTTACATAAATACATGTGTCCAATTTCAAATTATTTCACTTGCCAGTTTTTAAATTATTTAAAGAAAATGTAAATATTTTTTGAAGTTTAACACCCTGTATCTTTTTAACGAAGCGTCCAAGATAAAAATTTTATAGGAAAGACTCCTCTTAAAATTCACCAAAGAAAACGAGGTTTCATTTTTGGTCACCATTTGTGAATCACTCTGTATAACTTAGAATCAATTTGACTAAAAAAAATGAAACTGTTATTATATAAATAAACAAAGCCGTATCGAGTTACTAGGTTACGGAAATCCTACACAAGTACCTACTATGATTTTTTTTAAATATCTAACTTTGTAATATGTACTTTTATATCACTATTTGTTTATAATTAACTACTAACACAAAATGTAAAAAATAGGATAAACAAGTCTCATAAGAAAAACAATTTTAATAAACTCATGGAGCATTTAAGTTACTCGCTCGCTGCGCTCGTATTCAAAAGCTATATTCGTTTAGTAAAACTTTGCTTATTTATCTAAACTGTTGGTTAATATACTATTTTTGTATCATCAAATTATTTTATTTTAAAAATCGTACTTGTTTCTTAAGAATGTTTGCCGAAGACTAAAATTAAATTTGTACCTGTTGAGTGATAAATTCAAACCCAACTACTGACATTTTGGTGATCCTAATTCACGTTGCAAAAATGCCTTACTGTTTTTGTTGAAATCGACAAGATATATCAATGTTTAGCAAGTTCAAGACAAGATTAAGAATTGTATTCTGTATAATATGGGAATATACGCTTTCAAATTGGCCATTTGACTCATTGTATGACCCTTAATGTATCTAAATTGTATACCAAATTTTATGCGGTCTATAGCAGCATGGTTTAAGGCGTCAGTACTATTACGATGTGTCGATCTGCCCGGGTTTCGAATCCAGCGGCCGATAGACCGTAGATTAGCTATGCTTGTACGGAGGATTGGCACCCTCTGTGCAGGTATGGTAGGGTGGAAGAATGTTGGCTTGGGTCAATGTGAGAGATTGACACCGGTTGGCATTTGACCACCCCCCTAATTAATGAGGTTTTCCAGGTTTCCCTCATTCCTGCACTGAATGGTGGTTAGGGCCTACCAACATAAGTCGTCCCTGGGCGCAAATGCGGCCTGCGTAATAATAATATGCCGCCTCCTCTCCCGCACAAGTCTCCAACTTCTGGGCTAATTCTCGCAGTTAGAATGAGGAGTAGAGATATTATTATTATATTATTAATGTATCTAAATTGTATACCAAATTTGGTACCTCTAAGTTAAATCATTGCAACGATATTAACTTTTTTTGAAATTTAGGGCCTCATTTTGAAGGCCATATACAGGTAAAATTGGTTAAATAACAATATTTTGGGCATTTCTATATGCACCTATTCTGTGTCGATTTTTATATAAGGCATCCTGTATTTAAAAAAATTGTATTTTTATTTAAATTAAACGAATGTGCTAGCAGCGCTGGGTGACTTTTAATTTTGTATTTAAAAGAATACAACCCTCGGCTATTTAAAAATTGATTACGTATCGTCTTTTGGATCCATTTTGTTTTGTCTTTACAAAAATATGCCCCTATAAATGGTGGTTTTTATATGCTGTGCTTATAAACACAATATGGCCCTTACAAATTTAATAAAGTTCTACAAACACGATTGTCCCTAGCGAAACGTGTATGCCATTAAAGTCGACGTAGGTATCCGAAATGCAACAGCTATCGAACATGAACGGAAACCCTCAAATATATTCTAACATCACAAATAAAAGACTATTTACGTCACCGCGCGGAGCAATTGTTCTCGATCCTGGCCCTTTGCCGTCAGAGAATACTGTTCCGCACACGCCAAATCCAATTTAAATGTAACACAGGTAGTCGCAGCCTTTTCAAAATCAGGCCGGCTGATAAAACAAAAACGCCGCGTTCGCCTTGTAGATCTAGTTTGCGTAATTATATTTCCACAACGAAGATTCTAAATCCGCCCGGCTAGGGGTGGATTTGTGCGTCCTTCCCGTAGACCTACGCCCGGGTCGCGCGTCGCAGAAAATAAATTACTGTGTAAATATACAGAATAAAGTATATTTGAACAGGATGAATAAAAGTTTGGGGGGTACAACTAGGAATTGCCAGGGGATTTTTTAATAAGGCGTTTCTGTTTGCCTCTCAAAAAAATGTCAGTTGAGAAGTGCACTGTATTAAAGTCATTTGATATTTTCATTATACGGGAGTTTCATAATGCCACAAACACGCGTCATGACAAATCGTTAGGATTTAACTGTGCAACTTAAAATCGCTACAATTTATTTATCCCATACGACACAAATATACGTACAACCCAAACGATTTCCAATCCATGCACCAGTTATAAATCTGCACAGCTAAATTATTATGGTTTAACTATATAGCTTAAAATTAAACATGTCATAAACGTGTCAAATGAACTACACAGTTTGATCTATGCAGATAAACGCTAAGAATTGATACAATTTATTCCGTCCACACTGCACAAACGTACTTACAAAACAAACTATATACATGTCAAATGAACTGCACAGTTTGATATTAAATATTACCAAATAACTGTACAGTTAAAAATAACTACAGTTTATTCCATTCTTACGAAACAAATATCTGCGCAAACCAAACTATTTTTCATACACAGAAATTGTTCAGATAAATCATTACAATTAACTGAGCAGTTAAATAACCCTACGATTTATTTCGTTTGGACGACACATCTGTGCAGTCTACTTTGTGCATATAAAACGGTTTAACTGTGCAGTTAGTAATCACTATAGTTTATTTCATCAACATACCTATGCAAATGAAAATATTTCAAATTCATCCGTGAAATAAATCTCCACAGTTTGATGTGTGCAGATATATCATCACGATTTAACTGTGTACTTAAAAATCACTATAGTTTATTTAATGACATACATATCTCAGGGTTTGATGTGTATAAACAACTGGTATACACAATTCAAATGTCAGAGAAATATCAGCCTTTAATATTGCCTATCACCATTTAACTGTACGGTTGCTACGATTTATTTCATCCGTATGATAGAAAGATCTGTGCAAACGAAACTATTTCTCGCACATGTGTGAGAAACTGCACAGTCTCATTTGTGTAAATAAATCGTTGCGTTTTAACTGTGCAATCAATAATCATTATTGTTTATTTTGTCCGCATGACGCAAATGTCTATCCAAATCAATACGATTTAAAATCCATACGTCAGATAAATCTGCACAGTTTGATATGTGCATATAAGTCATAATTATTTAACCGTGCAGTTAAAAATTTTTACGATACATTTCATCCACTTGACACAATTATCTTTAAGCCAAACAATTTGCCAGGTAAATGATATACGTCACAAATATATGAGCAAAACAAACGATTTCTCATGTATACATTAGATAAGTCCGGACAGTTTAATCAGTACAGATAAATCGTTAGGTTCTAATTGTGCAGTTTAAAGTTTATTCTGTCCACTCGACAAAAATATCTGGCAGATCAACCTGCTTCCCATTAACGGTGCTGATAGTAATCACTTATTTCATCAACTTAATGCAAATACCTACGCAAAAGAATATACATATTTCAAATTTATCCGTCAGATACTTTTTTGATCTGTTATATCTTGACGATTTAACTGTGCACTTAAAAATCGCTATAGTTTATTTGATTGATGACAAATATCTCAGGGTTTGATGGTATAAACAAATCGTAGACACAATACAATATAATACTTTAACATTGCACATTATGATTTAACTGTGCGGTTGCTACGATTTATTTCGTCCGCACGACACAAATATCTGTGGAAACGAAAGTATTTCTCGTACATGTGTGAGGAAATGCACAATCTGATTTGTGTAAATTTAACTGTGCAGTCAATAATCGTTATTGTTTATTTCGTCCGCGTGACGCAAATGTTTATCCAAATCAATACGATTTAAAGTCCATAAGTCAGATAAATCTGCACAGTTTGATATGTGCATAAATTCATAATTATTTAACTGTGCAGTTAAACAATTTTACGATTTACTTCATCCACTTGACACAATGATATGCAAATCAAGCGATTTGCCAGATAAATCGCACAGTTTGACGTATCGATACATCGTTACAATTTAACTGTGCAATCGACGATTTTATCCACATGTCACAAATATATGAGCAAAGCAAACGATTTTCCACGTATACACTAGATAAATCCGCACAGTTTAATCAGTACAGATAAATCGTTATGATCTAATTGTGCAATTTAAAGTTGGTACGATTTATTCTGTCCACTCGACAAAAATATCTGGCAGATCAAGCTATTTGCTACATGTCAGGTAAACTACACAGTTTGATTTATGCAGATGTATCGTTACAAATTATCTGTTCAGTTAAAAATTGCTACGGTTTATTTCATCCACATGACACAAATATCTATGCAAACTTATCGATTTATCATAAAATATACAGTCAGATAAACTGCACAGTTTAATCATTATGATTTGACTGTACAGCAGAAAGTCTATTAGAATTTGCACAGTTTGATTAGTACAGATAAACCTTTATCCTTCAACTGTGCATTTAAATAACCTCCCATTTATTCGTGAATTAAATCTGCACAGTTTGATCAGTACAGATAGATTTTCTGAGTAACACGTCTTAGTTACACTCTGCCTCTATAATAACTGTTGCTTGTTTTGCATTAAAATTTGTAATCTATTACAGAGTATTGGAGTGTATATAGTTAAGGCGGGTGACTTGTAGTTTGCGGAGCTTGTGTTATAAGCCCTTGGCAGAACAAACAAAGGATGTACAAGGTAGGTACCCCCCTAAGGCATTACAGACGGGATACATTGTGTTGCGAGAAACTCCCAACTGTCCTTGAATATTTACTGACAACTTATCATTTTCGTGCCATTTTTGGACAATATTTAAAATTAGTTTTAACTAACTTAATTTATTTGAAAAATAGGTCACACGAAAAATAAAATAAGGAATTTATGAGGGTAATAAACGTGCCCTTTTAAATATATTAAACAAAATGCGATTAGATAATCAAACCGTTGATGATACATCCATTACATTTTATGACTTTTTCATAGTTATTCACTGTTCCGACTCCCACTAACACATTTTATTAGATACTTATTTGGAGCTAGTTTAATGGGAATATTTTCAATTTATTATTGATTAAAACAGTTACTTTCCTACGAGACAAAATTCATAATAATAGCGTTATAGGATAAAATATTTACAACATACATTAATCAAAAATATACAGAGTGTTAATGAACTTATGTCAAAAATTTAAAGGGGTGAAAAATGAGCAAAAACTGAGGTCACTAACTTGTGTCGGAAGTTTAAGGTCATAGAGAAAAAAGTTAATTAAAAATGTGTTTAAAACTGTTTTGGAACTGCTGAAATATATGTATTTTATCGCGGCGAGTACTTACAAAAAATTCTGTAACACGTTTTGCGACTTTGTTTTATTCTTATGAAACCGGACTGTAATAGAAAGTCAGTTTGTAATACATTGTTGTAGTGATTGCTGTGCTGTTTTTCGAGAGTACATTTATTTCCAAGTTTTTTTTTTTTTGAAAACGGCGCATTTATTTAGCAATCGAGAATATTATGGTACACTCATAATTTATGGCGAAACAAACGAAAATACTCACAGAGCCTGTCAAGTGTACCGTGCAAGATATCCTGAACGAAGTGCCCCCGCACATTTGTTGCTGTAGCGCAAAGAGTTTTGGACATCTGTGGTACAACCGCGTCGAGATTGCGACAGTGGCCCAGAGCGACCACTAAGAATCTTAAATGCCGAGGAGATGATTTTAAATCTCGTCGAAGAAGATCCGCATCGTAGCACCAGAAATATCACACAGCAAGTAAGTATTTCGCATCCTGTTGTGTGGTGGACATTAGGAGAAGCTCACTTGTACTCATTTCATATTCAACGTGTTCAGGCTCTTACTCCTGAGGATTTTACACCACGTCGAGGTTTTTGCGAATGGTTGCTTCAGGAACATGCAAGATATCCTCAATTTACAGCGCAAATATTTGTTACAGATGAAGCATGTTTCAATCGAAATGGTGTATGTAAGGTCCACAACACTCACCACTGAACTATCGAAAATCCACACGAAATACGTCGCGGTGCCTTTCAGCATCAGTGTTCAGTGAACATGTGGACCTGTATCGTTGATGACACTTTAATAGGACCTTTTGAATTGCCTGGACGCTTAGACGGTGCTTTATTTCTAGATTTTTTGCAAAATTGCTTGCCGAAGTTATTGCAAGACGTGACATTAAATGTTCGGCAAAGTATGTGGTTACTGCATGACGGAGTTAGATGCCCCCTCCCCCAATCCCCGGACCTCACCCCTTTAGGCTTCTTTTTGTGGCGATATGTGAAAAATGCTGTGTATTCCACGGAAGTTCGTGACATCGGCCAACTGCGACATCGTATTGCCGATGCTTGTAATACGATTCGAGAGGACGTGGCAATGTTACAAAGCGTACGAGCGAATTGGATACGTCGCGCTGAGGCTTGTGTGCAAGCAAATGGTGGAGAGATCGAACATCTATGAAAATCAGCAGTTCTCAAAAGGTGTCTCCTTGCATTGTTGAGGTAAGTCAGATTTTAAAATTACATTTTGTTCAACACAAATCCGTTTACCTCATTTTGACATAATGTGGCAAATATATTTGACATAAATTCATTAACATTTACTTGAAAAAAAAACTTCAACGTGGGAAAATAGTGGGGTTAGTTCGTATAACTTTTTTCTCATTTTGATTTCTGAAATACTTTCTCAATTTTTTACACCTAATTAAGACTCCACCCTGTATAATTATTGTATAAAGTGTGTCCCCAAATGGAGTACTGCACTCTTGTAAAATTTTTTATCGTTGATTTTTCGAGAAAAAGTTATTCTTGATAAAAAGTTTTACTTATCTTGGGAAGCCATGGGCAGTAATCAAATGTGTAATAAAACATACAGGGCGTCCAGAAAAATGTCAAAGTGTGAAGTTTGTTTTCGTTAAAAACTGTATTAACAAAGTCGTTCGACAACTCACGAACACTGTTATTATTTTGCGATTATGAAACAGTAGAGCAGGTATATCACACGCCACGTAATAATAGAACTTTTGGAACACGTAACTAAAACGCTAATTCACAACACCCAGGGAAGCCACTAATAACTCACCCTTAGAAAGTCTGGCAGCCTTCGATAACCCCCTATTGTGTGTAAACATAAAGCATAAATCTCAATATATAAGGAATAAGGTTACCGGCTGACAAGGCAACTTAATTTGCTAAACTTTAACTCACAATCTAATGAGCCCCACATACGTACGGAGTAATTAATTTCCAGTTAATAAGCCTGGGAAGTTTGGAAGACTTGCAAGACTCGATTTTTTTTTATGAAGTTGGCTGCATGTATCATGATGCAAGCTCAGAACGTTCAGGAGCAAGGAACTGACAATGGCATCTATCTTCTTGACTAGCTTAAAATTTTTTAAGAAGAATAGATTGTTTACATGTTGGACTACTGTGGTAATAACTTTCATATGCTTTACGTAAGTCTCATATAAGGTAAGCCTCGCTATTTATGGTCTTTCATATCTGATACCTTCTCTAGGAATGGTTCTGTCAATTTTTTCCAATCTAATAGATTTTAAATCTATTCTAAATATTCCTGACTATAGAAGATGATGCTCTAAAAGCTTTTAGTAGATTTAAGAATAAACTAAATGCAGGACCTGATAGAATTGGGTAATACTTATGACATCTATCTGCCTTGACAACTATTTTTAATATGGCACTACAAAGCATAAACTATATACAGGGTGTCCGGTTCATATTTCAAAAAAACTTGTGTGCAAGTCCCCCATAGAAAAATAATAGGGGTGGTTCATGTAACTCTTTTATTTTTCGCAAAATTTTCATTTTTCTTAAAGTTGGCAGCATTATGAACTTTGAAAAATGAGTGGTTAGTATCAAATTAAAATTTAAATAGGTATAACTACAAGGAAAATTTAATTTTATAAAAAATAAAAACACCTAATTGTAGGTATATATCTGTAAGTTGCTTAGTTTGCACTTATATATGCAAGCCTTTTCGAGATCTAAGGGTGGACACCATTATTTTAATTTATGTTCCTAGAAATCATCTCCAAAAACACGGTATGGGTCCCATATTTTTTTATAAAAATATGACAGCTTTTATTTATACCAGCCGCTTCTGAGCATCAGGATTGTAGCTTATGCTTAGAGTTTTATAGGCAAGAACTCGCACTTTTAGTAAGACAATGATAGAACAAGTAGATCGAGGGAGTCATGGACGCTAAACTAGAGCA
This sequence comes from Anoplophora glabripennis, assembly GCF_000390285.2. NCBI lineage: Eukaryota > Metazoa > Arthropoda > Insecta > Coleoptera > Cerambycidae > Anoplophora > Anoplophora glabripennis. The sequence goes on from NW_019416928.1 coordinate 453,872, forward strand.
ATTTCCTTTAATTTTTCATATTGAAAGATCACGGAGAATATGTATACATCAAAAAAATGTATCTTTCCTGTTTTATAGAGCAAATGTGTAAAGATACTCAATAATTGTGATTAATGCATGTGTTAATAGTTTCCTAAAAGCATTCTGCACGGCGTGATTATGTTTAGGCGCGCAAAATTCAGGAAACGTAAGATAAATATGCGAGGTGAAAATATGCTTTTTTCATAATTTTGAATGTATTATCAGTTGTCTTATACCCTGAAGAAAACTGATATGACTGGTAGGGACAGTGAAGAGATGTTGTTTCTAATTTATTTATATTTTCCAAAATACAGCACAGAAAATTGCGCATATAAACCCACCTTAATACTTAAAAGTAAAAAGTAAAAAAAAATAATATGGCATAGATATTTCTTAAGAAGATGTAGTTTCTGTTTTTTAGTGAAATTAAATTGTAGGTGTCGTAAATATACATATGTCGATTTGTAAATATACATTTGTACTGAATTACAAACTGTAAAATTACATTGTTAATGTAACTTCACTCCTATAATATAATTTTACCTATACACCATGCCCATCTGGTGCGCGTAAGTCCAATATCTAGGTTAATAAAAGATATAACTTAATTTTTTTCCTACAGAGTTGCCTACTTTCCCGAGCTGCGCAAAATGAAAATATATTTACATATACAGAGTGTTCAGTTTTTTATTGGGCAGGTACCAACTTAATTTTTTTAAATGGAAACCTATATTTTTTATGGCATTATCGAATTCTACGTGAAAAATTGACGGGTCTTTGTGTTATGATCCCTATTAAAATATTGATAGTTTTCGAGATAATCGACTTCATTTTTTTTTCTTATGTTTCGTCACTTCTAGTAGTTGACATAATTATGATTATATGACAGCTATAAAAAAATTAAGTTATATCTTTTATTAACCTAGATATTGGACTTACGCGAACTAGGTGGACACGGTGTATAGTCTGGCCTCAAAATACCTAATGGTGCAATTTTACATACAATTTTTACTAGGGTAAGTACAATTTTTAATATGTAAGTAAAGCATATCTTTTTATTAACATAAGACGTATTTTCAATCTAATAAACGTAGCATAACAGTGCAAAGAACCGTAATACTTGAATTAATTAAACCTGTGTAAAATACGGAATTTCACGGAGAATTACATAGAAAATGAGCCACACTGATGGATAACTAAAAGTAAGTTAATCCGATTGAATTATTTTTAAAGATTTCTAGTAAGGTATCAAAAGGGTAGTGGTAGTTTTTCAAGCTACGCTTTTCCGTATGCTGACGACGATGCCATCCGTGCCGATTGAATTTTATGTCCGCACAAAGCAAAACCTAAAAACACCGCCAAATGACATTATTTATGGGTTCCTTTGTGCAGCATCTCTCCTTTGCTGAATTCTGCACAGTATTGTTCTTCCACAATTGATTCAAAGAATAATGCAATTTTGCACGGGTTTTGCCAATAGGGAAACAATTTATAAATTAGTTAGCAATATGTGGTTATAACATCAAAATACAAATAAATATGTCACCTTATTTAACTTTATAAAGTTAAAATAACTTTTTAAAAATGAAATTTTCTTCCCATAACAAGATTTTTATCTGGTATTTGAGATAACACCAAAATAACAGTAATAACTAAGAAAAACTGGAACGAATTTGTAATATTAAGAATATTAAGAGTAATATCTGGGGCCTACGTGTGGTCTTACGTCGGAAGTACTCACTTTATGGCCGACCATGGTAAGTATTTCCACCTTATTGTACCACGACATGCAACGGAAGCTGAACCGCAAATATTATGCCGCTAGATATGAACTGACCTTAATGATCTACTTACTTGACGACATAATGTGTGGTTTGTAGGTAATAAATGTTTTTCTATATTTTTAGGTGTTAGGAAACGGCTCACATAATGTTATTTGTGATTTATAGCGAAGTATTTCAAATACCTTAAAAAATTATAATTATTATAAAAATGATTTCTACATAAGTAGCTCAGTAATTCGAAGCCAAAGAGAGGTTACACAAACCTGGATACAAGGTGTTAAACATAAAAAAAATCCCGTTTCTGAAATACCTCTGAAGACGTTTGATGCAGTATAATGAAACCTAGGGTAGTAATTTTTTCTAATTAATAGTCACTCTCACTAAAAACGCTGGAAATTCGGCGGCACTGGGTATTTTAAAAATCACTATCTGTAACTTCTTGTGATGTTTCAAAGAAAAAAGATTCCCTTCATTTTACTCGAAATTCGTACCATTTTCGATTTATTATTTTTTTAATTTTTCGTTAACGCTACCAAAAACTGGAATTACTCGTTTCTCAAAAAAAGTATGTTCCTGGGATTTTTTTAGCGAGAAATACAAATGTAAATGAGAACTAATCATAACAGTTCCAAAAAAATCAATTTTGCATTTGACAGTAGTAACAAGGGGTATAAACTCGAAAGTAATTGCGTCAATTATTTTCTAGAAAGACATTTATATTCTTGGAAGTGTTGGAAATAGTGATAGAAATTTTAAATTTTCAATGGTATCGAATTATGGAGTACCTACCCTGTTCCTCCGCCACTGGTACATATATTTGTATCTGAATTCAGTAGATTATTCCTACAATTAGATGAATCTTTTTCAAATTTGAACATCCTGTATTTCGAAAACTATAGACATGTAATTACTTTGGTTAAGAATTAATATTAATTCCACTTTAAAATGAGGTCAATTGGAAATGAAAGTTTTAAAATACAGGAATGATCAAGTTAAGTCATTGTGGTTCTTGCTTCCTTGCTCTTTCCATAGTGATGAACAAAATAAGCAAAATTTCTTTCAAAGTTGTAACGAAATTTACTAATTTCGTCAGATTATAATTAACTTTACTATTTTCCTTTTCAATTCATTGATATGAAAAATCAAGCAACGCTGATCATGGTTAATACTTGAACGGGTGACCATCCGAGAAGACTCGCGATGCTCGTCTACCTTCTGGTGGCTTGTAGGTCGGTGTATTCACAGAAGCTACACAAAAGACGAGGTCGCAAATTATCGCACATTAAATCTAACTCTACTGGCACAGATGGCATAAATCTCAAGATGATCTTATTAGTTACACCTTTTCTTACTAGCTATATCACACATATCGTGAACAGCTGCCTTGTATCAGCTAAATTTCCTTCTTTTTGGAAAAATGCTAATATTATACTCATACCTAAAATCCCTCTCAAACAAATCAGTTTCGTCCAATTAGTATTTTGCCTACTATATCAAAGATACTGGAAAAGGCTATGTATGCACAACTAAGTGATAGTGATTTTTTTCTTAGCAATAAAGTTATTCCTCCTACGCAATCGGGTTTTCGTTCTTTACACAGCACATCAACAGCTTTGTTACATATTACAGATGATATATTTCGTACCTCAGACAATAATTTAAATACATGTTTGATACTGTTGGTTTATAGTAAGGCTTTCGATACTTAAATCATGGAATTCTTCACTTAAAACTTAAATACTTAGGATTAGATAAGAACGCGTTAAAATTTATGTCCAGTTACCTAGACGGTCGCAAACAGAGAGTCAGTTTCGGTAATTCTTTTTCAGATTACGTTATGTTAAATAGAGGTGTGCCTCAAGGAAGTATTATGGGGCCTCTGCTTTTTGCTTTATATACTGCCGATTGTTCTAAGATTTTTTCATTTGGAATTCACATCAGTACGCAGATGATATGCAAATTAATTATTCTTTTTCTTTAACAAACTCACATGTGGCTGCAAATAATGTTAATGAAGATTTAAATAAAATTGCTGAAGTATCAGAATGTAATGGTTTAGCCTTAAATGAAACAAAATCTCAGCTAATAATATTTGGTAGTCAGGAACTGTATAACAATAATAATTTCAAAATCAAAATAAATGGAGATGCCAAAATAAAATAACCAAAAAGCCAATCAACTTAATTTTTAATCCTTCCTATTAGTATAATGAACCTATGCGTCCTATCCAGTGATTTGGAAAGTTTTGATTAAGAAAATCATGCATAACTACGGCGTAATGTAGATATTCGTTTCCTATAGATTCAGATACATGTTTCCATCCACATTTCCTGGTAGGAAGAAAGGTCGTATGAGGTAGTCTCCAAGAATGTCCGCCCAAACATTTAATTTTCTCAGATGCTGCGTATGAATTTCATGAAAACTGCGTGGATTTTCATCAATCTAGTCGCGGCAATCATGGCAGTTGACTGGACCATCCAGTTGGAACGTCCATTCATCGGAAAAACAGACGAGTACAAACAATTTGGATTCCTTCGAGCACGATCACTCATTTATTCACAGAACTGCAAGCGGCGATCAGGATCGTCTTTGAACTGATAGCGTATGAAGTTTTTGTGTTAACAGATAAACGAAAAATTAAAACAAATTTTTTTATCGAGAAATTGTTGAAGAATGTCGTCAGACAACGCTCGCTTCGAAATGTTCGTTCGGAAGTGGAGCAAACATTTTATTATTGTATGGAAGCGGAGGGAAACCAATTTGAACACTTAATAAAATAACATTCTTTCATTCATTGATATTTTGTCTTATTCTTGTGATGATTTTATTGTCATATCCAAACCAAAATTTAAAAAGTCGTATGTCGTCGTGAGCAGAATTGAAAAAGTTTTAAAATGAGGTGTGACTCAATATAGAATTAGAAAAAAAATCGAGGTGTCTCGGGTTTTTTTTTGTTTTTTTTTAATTCCGACATTTTTCAGGTGGGAAGTTTTAATTAGAACACCCTGTATTTAATTATTCATATTTGATTCTAGTCACTTAAAATATGTCTTTCAAATTTTAGTATTTTAGGAACTGTTTGCCTTAAATCGTAATGGCCGGTCAAAAAAAGTTAACTTCTCCATCCCTGTTTTTGACGATTCACTTTTAAGGCAAAATGAACCGGAATCTTCGAGCCAGCTTTCATTTTCTATTTCCAACAATCTGTCAGCTGCACTACGCGACGTTTAAATTATTTGAAAAATAAACGCAAACCGTTCGCGATCTGACGAAGCTCGCAAGTCTAGTTTGTGTGGCATATTCTACCGTGCCACAGAAATCATAAGAAAGGCACGATACCCGCGGTGCCGCGTGAGGTTTATGAATAAGGGAGAGCTGACAGGACGACACGTTGGTAACATAGGTCTCGGTCTCTGCGAATACAATATTACAGGACGAGACGGGGCATAAATAGTAATTTGTCAATATTTACATTGCTGCGACGATTCCAATTTCGTAAATAAAATGTCCTCAAATGCCTTGAGGATGTTCTTCTACTTGTGTGGGTTGTGATATATTAAAATATATTTTTTCTACTTCCGTATTGCAATTGTTTCATCGGACATTTAATATCTGCACTTTAATGAAATTTATTAAGACACAAATTTTTCATTAATATGCAAGTTTATAATCAAAAGAAATGCAACTTCAAAAGAATATTCAGTTAATAATAAAATATTACAATGAGCATGATGGATTTTAAAATCAATTTCCACATTTCCTTATTATTACTGTTTACCTTGTTAATTGAAAATATGTAATAGCAATTGTGAAAATGAAAGTGTTGTGTGTTGTATGTTTCAAAATAAACAGGGTTTTTTAAAAGTAAGAACGACAATAAATTTTTTTGGCAACATTGTATTTTGGCCCGGTGGAACGAACTGTTTGCGAACAATGCCCTTGGAATTGTAAAATCAAATAAACAATGTCTTATAGAAAACATCACGTTTCATCATCTGTCACAATGTTTTAAAGGAAGTTTTTATCCTTTTTGGCCTCCTTGATAATGCCCTTCGAATGTTGAATTCTGAGCAATTTTTGGCCGTCAGCCAACTTGTCCGAACAAGCTATGCACACACTTTTCGGTATCCCAAATGTTCGGCCAAAATTGAATAAATTGATGTTTTTTAGATGTTCAATTCAAATTCCATGAATTTCAATGAAGATTTTGACGAATTCACACACAGTTTTGATGGGATCTGTGCAAGGTGATCACGGATTTCGGTTAGCCAACATGTTTCTCAAAAATCATATGCATAAGTATTAAATAAGTGAAAATAATACAGGATGTTAATGAACTTATGTCAAATATTTTTGTCCGTTATGTCAAAATGAGGTAAATGCACGGATTGGTGTTGATTAAAATGTAATTTTAAAATCTGACTTACCTCAACATTGCAAGGAGCCACCTTTTGAGAACTGCTGATTTTATAGAAGATGTTCGATGTAACCACCATTTACTTACACACAAGCTTCAGCGCGACGTATCTAATTCGCTGGCACGCGTTGCAAAATTGCCACATCCTTTCGAATGGTATTACAAGCATCAGACTGTCAAAGTTGACGGCCGATTGCTAAGCAAATTAGGTTGGTAGCGGCAAAAGAAAAAAAATACTGTCATAACCGGCAACCCGAGTACCTTCCCAGGTAAAAATATTTTATTTGTGGAAGTATGTTAAGTGCATAAGAAATATTGTCAAAAGTGAGTGGAACGTTTGATTTTCGGCTAGCCATGGCGCGGCGGAAGGGTGGGGGAAGCGAACGACAGCGAGTCCGAAGAAAATGACGATAATATTCATAGTCCTGCCGTTAAATAAGGGAAATTCGCTTGAAAATATTTAATATATTTGACAGTCTGTAACTCCGTTGTTTTTCAACGAATCTTGACGATTTTTTTTAACTTAAAGCTCTTTCCATAAGCTTTCCGAATATGTAATAATATATAACTATATTATGCTCGTGCGTCGTACCTATATTTCATTTTGCAACTGGGGCTAAAAAATAAACAAAAATCCAGGTTGCAAATTTGAAATTAAAAAAAAATTATAGATTTCAATGTATTATTATGAAATCTACCACAAAAAAAATCAATGCGATTGTGGAATCGTTCAGACTAATAATAATTAGGTAATTTGTTTATAAGGTCATAACTTGTAAACTATTCAATTTATCGATTCCAGATTTCGCGTGAGTTATTAGACAGTGATAAGGAATGAGAGGATGCGATGCCAAAACGATTTGGTAATAATAACGCAGTATATAAATGTTTAATGCAAAAGTCATAAATAAATTTCTTTTGACGCTCGAAAGCTAGTTTTGTAGGTCTTTTGAAGACGAAAAAAAGTACTTTACTGTTTTCTCGTGGACTTGAACGGAAAAAAGTTATAAGCGAAAAACGTGAATTTACGTAAAATTATACAATTAACCACCCTATAAACAATTCCCCTCCCCCGCCCATTTTTATGACTGTGGAAACTAATATGTTATTGTACATAATATTTAGCATTTATAGTGATAAATTCAGCTTGCCGAAACAAAAAGTCGCGTTCAACTCTATATTTCCTGGACTGTAAAAGAATAATGGTATTATAAGAATTTTTAAGTTCCCAGGCATGTTTGTTCTGAACATTATTTGTCCAATTTCGTGTAAACCTTCGCCCGTAATTAACACATCAGTGCAAATTGGTGATTTGACAAAATCTAACTCTTAACAGAAAATCTGGTTCTAATACGTTATACATAAAAGGAATACATTTAAAACTCATATACACATTGTTGTCTGGGACACCCTAGGCAATTGTCGAATAATTTATTTCGTACTTATACGGAGACTTTCTTCCACAACATTTGAAATTTGTCTTCGACTTCCACTCCTTCCATGATTCGATTTCAAATTTTCTTTTTTTACGCTCCCGCTTAATTACCGAGGTAAAGCGAGCAGCTGCCAATGCATTTTGTTTTTCTTCGCCGTCAATTAAAACAATACTATTAATTCTGCATTGTTATACGTATAAGCCATTTTGAACACTTGGAAGGCTGATGTAAACAATAATCCACGGCAATAAGAGCACTATGAAAACCACAGTAATACTGATTAAATCGGATGAAGTTACCAAAAAAATATATATTAATTTAATAAACATACTGCAGTCATCCAGATATGCAATGCTTTTAAATCGTAGGTAGTGCTTTAAAATACAATAACTTTTTCTCGAAATCTTTAAATATGTATTTTATTCCAAATTGTATTAAGTATAATATGTTTGGTAATATCGATTCTATGTTTAATGGTACGTACATTCTTAAAGCTTTTTGATTGTTATGAGTCACCTTGTATCACTGGGAATATCTCTTCGACCAGTATTCTACAAAATTGTATTTTTATCAACGATATCGGCATTAATTTCTAATTTTTTTTGAAAACTTTGGTATTTATATGAACTAATTATTAATTTTTCAGAAATTAGACATTTCTTTTGTCAATTACTAATTTTTTAAATAAATTAGTTTTTTTTGACAAATTATTAATTTTTCAAAAAAACTTGACATTTTTTATTAATTACTGATTTTTTAAATAAATTTATTAATTTCTCTAAAATAATTAGGTAATTTTTTTTGTTAATTATATTTTTTTTTTAATTAGATATTTTTTGTACTAATTATGAATTCTTTTATAAAATTAGTTATATGTTTTGCCGCTTATTGATTTTTCAAAGAAATGGGATAATAATCTTTTGGTGTTTGCTTATTAAAAAAATATACTTTTATTACCGATTTTTCGAAAAAATTTGATATTTTCAATTATGTAAAAATTTTCTATTTATCAAATTTCTACTGTCGCTAGTTCTATTTTTAATTTTTTTTATATATATATATAAAATTATAGCTAAGTATTTATGATCAGACATGGACTTTTCCCCAGAAGTTGATTACTAAAATCGAGAAACCGGAAGTCAATAAACGTAACAAAGACAAAAATCTCCAAAAACTATTTAGTGCGGCAAACTACGGAAAAGAGATCACTGAGGATTAATATCGTGGTTAAATGAAAAAAAAATGTTCCTCTTATTCGATTTGAATTTTAAAACACGATGTAATGGAAGTGATGAATACAAAAAATTAATTAATACTTTTTTTATTAAAATAAACCAGTATTTTTTTCCCACTAATTACTACTTTTTTAAAAATAACTAGTATTTTTTTTTTGGAAATTACTAATTTCTGAGAAAAATTTTTAATAAAAATTAGTAACATTTTTTGACTAATTCTCAATTTTTGATAAAAAATTAGTAATAGTTTCTGACTAATTATTAATTGATAAAAATTAGAAATATTTTTAGAAAAATTATAAATTTTTGTTAAAAATTGGTAATAGTTTCTCTCTAATTACTAATTTTTATAAAAAATTAAGAACATTTTCTACCTAATTACTAATTTCCGTATAAAATTAACAAAATTTGTTTGCTAATTACGAATTATAGTTAAAAATTTGCAATTTTATTTTGATATTAATTTTCGGAAAAAATTTACAATTTTTTTTTTGGTTAACTGCTAATTATATTAAAAAATTGGCTAATTACTAATTATAGTAAAAAATTAGCAATTTTATTTTGATATGACTAATTTTCGCAAAAAATTAGTATTAATTTTTGCTAATTACCAAAAAATTAGTAATATTTTTTTACGAATGTTCAATTTAATGGATACAATTTTTTTTGCCGACCATTTCCTTTGGCATCGCTCTATATCTAAAATGGCTTTAGTTGAAACACATACATCCATGTTACGAAAAAATCGTTTCCGTGTACCTAGAATTGCCGTAAATAGAATTTAAGGCCTGTATACGGAGATTTACATTCCCTGTTCCTCCGGAGAAAATTTCCTTGAAGCCGATTCTTTCGGAAAGCCGTTTTCTTGGCTCGCCAGCCCTGAAACGGATTATCTATCAATCTGTTCCTGGCTGTCCTAGCGGTTTACCTTTGTCGGCTTTCCGCCGCTCTTTATAAAACCATTATTGTCGAGATGGGATCGTACAATGTTTTTTTTTTAGAAGAAAGTCCTGGGGAAACTCGAAACAACCGTATTAATAAAATAATTAATTGTTTCAGAAAATGGGACTTTCTAAAAGCATAATAATTATAATAGCAATTTTCAGAAATAGTTTAAGAATGCCTACTATCTCGGAACATTTCAGATTCCAAAAGTAACAAGAACGTATCAATTTTATAAAATGTCTACTTGCAACTTTCCTATTTCAGTTTTTACAGAAAAAGCAGCCCCTTTCAAAGTTTTCTGGACTGATTATCTGGTATTTTAAGCAGAAACTTTGATCTCAAATCTTCTAGGTCATTCAAATTTAACTGATACAGTTGATCATGGCGACATGCACCAGCAATACCGAAGATTTCTTTTTTCTTTGTAGTTTCTGGAAAGCAAGTAATTTCGAATATTTTGATCGTGGTGTGCCTATGCCATGTGACGACGTCACTAAGGAACAAGACTGACGAAATCATGGCATATATTGGCATAAAAATGGATCTTTCTAAGTTTTTCTAATTATCCAGAGCTGTTGAAGCCACTTCCAGAGCTTCTTGTTAGTTTTTTCACTTAGTTGCGGAAGGATTCTGTTCAAATATACCGTCTATCAGTTTTCAGACACACGAAGTTTATTGTAGCACTCTAACGATGTGTAAAGACGTGAATTTTTCAGATCCGATTTGAAAATTTCCCTAGAGAGTTCTATCGCCCCCTACGTCGCGTCGCTACCTTCGGTGTCAAACATAAACAGTCGTCCATAAAGTAACTCCCTTTGAAGATGTTAAGTAGGTTAGAAAATGTTTTTATTCGTTCGATATATTTTTTACCCAGTAGAATTTAGCTCACAAAAGTTTTACCCAAAAAAAATATTTCTAACCTATTCTATCATACCGTCTCTTATATGCCAAAATATGACTAAATAAAGAAGGCGGTTATCCTTTAAGTTAGTGCTTCAAAGTTATGTCAAACTAGCCAATATTTGATGTATATATTCTTAAATACATAGTGAACCAACATCCAAAGCCTAGAGCTAGATGCTTGGAGATGCCAGATAACAAAACTATTGCACTACAAATTGAGAAACTCTCGTAAACTATTCTAATGAGGTTCGATTGGCATCAAGAACAAACAAACTTCCTCTGAAAACATAATTAACTGACATAATAGGAATAGAATGCGAGATGAAGAGGACTTAATATTGTCAATGTATTTCTAATAAACTAATTCACTCCTAATCAGAAGCTAATATTCACGAAAGTTCTCTGCATAACTATTACTAAAATTAATGATCGACCTGAAGAAAATTTTTAAGGAAGAGAAATGGCGACGCTTAAGCGACAGTAGAAATGAGGTTATCAAAGACTGTACATATGTCAAAAGAAGTATAAAACGTTTATTTATTTTTTATTAACGGTTAATTAATCAAATTAAGACGTATAATCACTATATATGTAAAGTCATAACGATGGCTTAGCAGTTATCATTTTAACATTTTACAGGTTACAAATATGGATATCCTTTGAACTGTGAAATATGGATAGCGTCCAATTTTGGAATATATAGTTTATTTTAAGATATTTAAAAATTTTAAATGTTAGACATGGTAAGGGCTTCAGATGTAATAATCACTAAATATGTAAAGTCATAATGATGGTACCATTTTGACATTTTACAAATTTCAAATATGGATATCTTTTGTGATGTAAAATATGAATAGTGCCCATATTTGGAACTTATAATTCATTTATGGTAGTTAAATTTTTGAAACATTGTTACATATGGCAGACACTGGACTCCAGATGTAATAATCAATGTAAAGTAATAACGACGGGGTATTATTTTAACAATTTCAAGTTACAAATATGGATATCCTCTGAACTGTGAAATATGGATAGGGTCCACATTTGGGATATATACATAGTTTATTTTAAGATATTTAAAAATTTTAAATATTTTTAGATATGGGCTTCAGATGTAATAATCATTAAATATGTAGTCAATGATGGCTTTGAAGCTAACATTTCATTTTACAAATTACAAATATGGATATCTTTTGAACTGTGAAATATGGATAGCGTCCATATATAGTTAACTTTTTTAATATTTAATTTGAAATATTGTTAGATACGGTCTTCAAATGCAATAATCACTAAATGTGTAGTCATAACATAGCTATGCAGATAGAGATTATTAGTTACAAATATGGATTACTTTTGTACTGTGAAATAGTGTCCATATTTGGAACATAATTTAATTTAAGAAATTCAAATGTTCAAAATATCTTTAGATATGGTAGGCACTATAGGTTTCAGATGTAATAGTCAATAAATACGCAGTCATAATGGCGTTGCAGCTCTCATTTTGACATTTCACATATTACAATTATGGATACCTTTTGCTCTGTGAAATATGAACTGTGGCCATATTTGGAACATATTCAAATTTTTAAAATATCGTTAGATATGGTAGAGACTAAGCTTCAGATGTGACAATGACGAAATATATAAAGTAATAACGATTGATTTGCAGGAAATTTTAAATATGTTTTTAAATATGACTGTCTATAATATGGGCACACTATTAGATTTTTTTGAAAAAAAATATACTACAACAGTAACACATTAATAATTGCTACTTACTATGTTTTTAAATTTTTTCAGGATTTTAAAGAAAAACATTGATGCTTTGGAAACTATCCTTATCAATTAATTAATTATTTCAAGAATAAAACAAGAATTTGCTTAAAGAAACATTAGAAGTAAAAACAAATGCCTCAACTTCTACATAAAAGGTTGTAGCAAAAGCATTTAATTTTAAATGATTGATGTTTTGATTTTCCTCTATAGTAAATGCTGCAAACATTGCAGCAGATGCTATGGCTCTTTACCCACCTGCGTTTGATTAAAACTTGAACCAGTATCCGCTTAATTAATTATAATCTACAGGGTTTTCGGAAAGTACGAGCAGAAAATTTAAGAGGACATTCTACATTCATAAAAATAATGATTGTAAGGTTTGTGCTCCAAAATAAGTAATGCGTTTTTCGTTGAAATAGAATCTCTTTTTAGATTTATGAATGATTTTTAATATGTAAGAATTTAATTTTTTAAGAAACCTCGAATCAAGAAGTTATTATTATTATTTTTCTATTCAATGATCGATCGCATTATCTTGAGCCAGACCCAACGGTTTGTCATTGTTCAATGTCAACGAATCATTAATACTGATGACGCAAAAATTTAGCGGTTTTTAGTTGACAATATCAATCGCGCAATGTTGGTTGCCAAAATTTGAATGGTCAAGTGGCTTGTAACCATGTAGTAACAAGTATTTGCTACCTTTTATTTATTAGACCCGTTATATGTATAGATATTATTAATAGAAATGAACAGTTTGTGAAAAAGCTCCAGTATCTGAAGACACAAGACAAACTTCGAGGATGTACGCACATCACATATTTCGCTTTCAATGAAACAATCTAGTCCCATCTTCCAACCCCTATAACCCGTTTAACTGTCAAGTAGATAAGATTTTCTTGGAAAGCCATTCCGTGAGACAATTTCCTCCTAAGATAGGCACACTTGTTAAAATACAGTGTCAACACTACGTTATTTGGGTGTAGGCATTAAATCAATTATTTGACTTTCAGTCTCTATTTATTCCAGCGAAAGAAAGGGAAGGGATGCTGTTGTACACGATCGATATTTAATAAGGTAGATGGCACTTTGAATATTAAACAGACGGAAAGATTTCCCGTTTCGTAATATTTCAATTCAATAAGGTATGAAATGTTTTCACGGTTTGTTGGGAATTTTAACACCCACGGATATCTTAGACATCTGTTGAAGCTGTCTTCAAAGGACTCCAAGGGAAATTGGTTCTTTTTGAAGTTTTCAACACGTAGGGAATTTGTGCCATCATCACCACATTTTTATGGTCACAAATATAAAATTAGGTATTCATAATAATAGTTATTTTATTTTCAATGTTGCGAAATATGTTGCAAATAAATCGTCATTCATAGATTGTCAAAGATGGTCGAAGATGGTCGATGCTGGTCGAGGATGTTCGATGCTGGTCGAGGATGGTTGGTGATGATCGAAGATTGTCGATGATGGTCGTGGTTGATGGAATATGGAACATGGTTCATAAGGCAGCAGTCTCAGTGATCCATCAACAACCATCAATTGCTATCGAATAAAATATAAACACATGCTTATGATTTTGACTGTTCACATTGCAATCAATAGCAGGCACCGACTGCAATCAACTTCCATGGATCTGTTTATAAATTCAAACATGCTTTAGAATTGGTGGTTGGTGGTTACTATCAAACATGCGCAGTAATTTAATTTCTGTTTTGATGATTGAATTAGGTATTTTAATCTATTTTATTTTAACTGTTCTACTTTTTGCTTCTGTCTTCTGCAGCTGTTAAATACGACAAAAAGTTAACATGGAAGTGTCCTGGGTATACAACTTTAAATACTGTGGATAAAATTTCTAACACTGTCGGAACTGCTTCCCAATGATTGAGTATCGCATATTAAATTATCATACATTGTGTATGTCTATGTACCTCCACAAACTCGCCAACAGATTTTTTAGATTTAATTAAAAAGATTCACTCAGGACATAAAAAATGTAATTTAGGTTGGATTCATTATATTTACATTTGTCGATTTTAAAAGATGTTGGTTGTCGGACGACGGTCTAGAATGGTCGGTGATGGTTGGTGATAGTAGGTAATGAGCAGGCCATTTTACGATGAGCTAGATAATTTTATATTAGGTTAGATACTTTTACTATAGGTTTTTTCGTTATGACAGATATTTTTTAATATATCTATGTAGTTGGATTTACGATAGGTGAGATTATTGTACGATAGGTTAGATATTTTTGCGTTGGATTTGATGATTTTACTAATTTGATGATTTTACGATAGGTTAGAAATTTTTCCCAAACCGTCAGGTTTTGCAAGAGCATAAATAACTTTAGGATAGGTTACATATTTTATCTGTGGGTTAAATATTCTTTCGATGGGTTCCACGGTTTTACAGGAGATTAAATTTAAAAAATTGTTAAAGGTTGAGGTAGATCCTTTTCCGACATTCTGGATATTTTTTGTTGGGTTAGAAGACTTTTCGTTGGTTTTAGATGACTCGGTGATGCGTAATGATGCATAAAATTAATTAAATCAATGTTAATAAACTATACATGAAACAAATAAAATCAATGTTTAAAAAATATCGAAACAAAACCGATATTTTTCAAGCATCTATATACAGGGCGTTTCAGGATTAAGTCGACAAACTTTAAGGAGATATTCCTCATAAAAATATAAGAGAAAAATCAAGTATAAATTTTTTTCCAGAGACGCTTCATTTTCGAAATATAGGGCGTTAAAAATTTTTTTAAAAATTCGAATTTTTTAAATAACTTCTAATGAAGAAAGCTATTTAAGCCAAATTTGGCATGACACATCTTGTTATAAGATACCATTTTTCCATAGAAGTAGAAGTCCCGCAAGCAACCAGTGGCGGAGTTACGGAGACTCAGACCCATTAAATTATAAAAAAAATTAATACGGCCCTACTGAAAATAAAAAGTGATGCTGTTTTTAGATAGAACAGTTTGTTATTGACAAAAAGTGTACATACACTTTTTTCCTAACTCTTATAGTTTCTTGGCAAAATTGATTTTTCAGAAGGGTGCTTCTGGATTCTGTCGATAAACTTTAGGAAGACGTTCCTTATAAAACCTAAAAAAATATAGTAGGTACCTATTAAAATTGGTCTTAGTTTCGAGTATGTGTGAGTCAAATAAGCCTTTTTGTCTCCCCTTCCTTTGGGTTTAACCAATAGTATTAAAATTATTTAGGAGATGCTCCGTTTTTGAGATATAGGGTGTTTTATTTAGAAAAAAAAATGATGTTGATGAAAACAATAGAAATATTTAAGTACCAAACATCTAATGTGACTATGTCGTAATGCGACAACGTAACGACCCTTGCAATACTCCTAAATTCTTTCAAGAGGTTTGTAGTCACTTCATTTACTTGTGTTGTGTACTTTTAAATAAAATAAGATGACAAACAATACATGAAAATTTATTTGTAAATTGAAACAACCAAAAAATTACCAATTAATTATTAACTAGACAAAGCGAAAAGTGAATCAAAAATGAAATGATTAGTATCAATGTACAGTTTTTGTCAATAACAAACTGTTCTATCTAAAAACAGCATCATTTTTTATTTTCAGTAGGGCAGTATTAATTTTTTATAGTCCCCATAACTCCGCCACTGGTTGCTTGCGGGACTTCTACTTCTATGGAAAAATCGTATCTTATAAGAAGATGTGTCATGCCAAATTTGGCTTAAATAGCCTTCTTCATTTAGAAGTTATTTAAAGAATTCGAATTTTTAAAAAATTTTTAACGCCCTATATTTCGAAAATGAAACGTCTCTGGAAAAAAATTTATACTTGATTTTTTCTTATTTTTTATGAGGAATATCTCCTTAAAGTTTGTCGACTTAATCCTGAAACACCCTGTAAATTACCTTAACTAGAAACAATTAATTATATCTTTGGTTAGATTATGTTACGTTATGATAATTGTAATAATAAATAGTGATTCATTTCTTCAAATATATTCTACCTAAATCTTAAAAAGCGCTTGGGCAACTTAGTCGATAACCGCTATCACAAGATCACATACTAATAAAAAAGGAAAAATATATGTTTTTCATGATTCAGTATAAAAAAGTGTTTCTGTTATTGATGGAGTAATTAAAAGAGATCGTAAATATATCAATAAAAATCATCGATGTCGACCTATATTATCGAAACAAGTAATCTCAATGTAAACATCGATAGTACAAACATAAAGTTGATATTTCACAAACATTGGTATACTGGGTGTTTCTGAAACAAGTAATTCCTGGAAAAGGGTGATAGAGGGCACAAAAATGAGCAACTTCTATTAAGCAATTAAAAAAAAATCACATGAAGGTTTTTTTGTGTTCGAAAGTGCTGAAGACATACTGACTTACGATCAGATGTTGCTTGATTGTGGAAGTCATTTGGAACGTCAGTCAATTAAAAAGAGGCACAGGATCGGCTTGCATTTATGCTTAATTTTCTGAATTAATTCTCTCGAAAACAGAAACATTTAGACCATCAGTTTCTTAATAAAAATTGCTCATTTTCGTGTTCTCCATCACCCTTTTCAAGGAATGAATTTTTTTCAGAAATACCCTGTATCCCTATGGGGCAGCCTATATAAATTTCAAAAGATGTTGAGATAAGTATAAGAAAAATATGCGAGATTACGTGTACAATTTCTGGGATGTAGCAGGATTTGCTAAGGAATTACTGGGATGTAAAGGGATTTACTAAGTAATTACTCTGCTAGTAACTAGTGCCGAGATTTAGAGGGATGTAGTAGGATTTACTAAGGATATCAAATAATTTAAGAAGAAATTAGGGGATTTATTTCCAAAAAAGGATGTAGGCGTAGGTAGCCGATGTGGTCCCCTTCGATTGAAATAAACACTTTTTCAAAAATAAATATTAAATTATTATGGAAGTAATTTATTGAATTAAATTAATAAGTAACAGCTAAGTATATAAAGAAGATTTTTTATTCCAGAATAAGAAAATCTTTTTCATTCCAGTTAACTAGAGTGTTTCTTTGATACTTAAGGTGGCCATATCCCTGGCCGAGAAATGGTGAAATTTCTGGCATTTTTAGGTACTGAAATCTTGAAAAGTAAAACGTGTAGAACAAAAGTAAGCACAAAAATAAAATCCTTGATGTTTTGTTTATTCATTGTTACCATTTAAATTTACCCAAATAAAATAATAACTAAAAAAAGCGTTTGTAAAACACGCGTTTTCTGTTATCCTAACCCCACATTTTAAGAATTATTTTCACGTACTTATAAATAAAAGTAAACAATTTTATATGTAGGACTAAGCAAGTAAATGTTATAAGAATATTTACATGTGGAGTTATGTCTAAAAAAATTAGTATTTTCGTAGATTTCAGTACCTAAAACCTTGATGGTTTAATCATTTTTTGCACCTGTTTATTCGTTTTATTGCGGCGTCTTTGAAAATACTCAGGTGGCATAACATAACATTCTTATTATTTGATAAGCTTTAGATTATTCAGTTATTAAATGTTTGAAATTATTTGTCTTTGCGAAAAGCACTATTTAAAGAATATGGGGCCCTTAAGAAACATGATTTTTTATAAGGGACTGTGCCTATGTTAATTACAGTCCAATTTCTATTATTTGCAATTTCTCCAAATTATTTGAGATTCTATTACATGGCTTTTTATACAGATCCTTGTCTGGGCTGCAGTCGTGGGAGCAACGCGGTTTCATTATGGGCAGATTCACTGTTACTAACCTAGTCCAAAAAACTCAGTTTATTAGCGAGAAACTTGACAAGATGGAATAAGTCGATGTTATCTATACCGACTTGACTAAAGCTTTTGACAGACTCGACCACGACCTCTTGCTGTACAAACTACATGGGTTTGGTGTGTCCGATCACTTTTGCAACTTTTTTTAATCGTATTTACAAAATAGGTATCAGTTTGTTCATCATCGTGGTTTTAAACCTCACAAGTTTCATGAACTATCTGGTGTGCCTCAAGGATCTATACTCGGACCCTTACTCTTTGTTCTTTTCGTAAACGACATCATGATTGATCTACAAGTACACCATTTAATGTATGCAGGTGTCCTTAAGGGAAATAAACTCCATTGCTGTCTGCTATATGTTACAGAATGCGCTTAATGTTATTAGTCTGTGGTGTCTAAATAATAATTTAATATTGTTCTTAAAAGAAGCTGCGTATAATATCTTAATATATGCCGAAATTTTATTATAGATCTTTGAAACATTATAAGTAAATGAAGATCGAAATAGAGTTGTTTTATGTTGGGGTGTTGTTAAATTATTTTTATTACGTACATTAATTTCATGAACATCAGTTCTAAATCTTATTTTCCTGTAAAGATATATAGGCTGCTTATAGATAATTAAGTTAAATAAATAGTAATAATAAATAATAATGTCAACATTTTATTAGAGTTTTCGACCGTTAATTGTTGGTTAAAAGTAGGGAAGGAAACTTTTATAAAGTTGTATTAGGTAAATAATTATTGGTAGAAAAAATGAACAAAACTTTTAATTAACAAAGTTATGGGTATATCCGGAGATTCGATGGAATACATATTTCACTAATTATCAACACAATTCTGAACACTTTTGCATGAATAGCGCCGTAAGTATGGAATTAGTAATTAATAAAATAAAGCAAAATGGTGAAAGGTTCATCAAACTCCATTTTCGCTTGCGCTTCATTTTGCTATACGGTTGTCAATTTTAGTTTTTTTCACAAGATATATTAAATTTACAGCAAATATTTACTCGTCAAAAGGAACAAACGTTTCCTAAGATCACGTTTATGTCGTGTCTGCTTTATGTGGAACGATGTGTTTTGACCCAAGCCATGCCCTTTTCAAAGGCAATCGATTAGTTTTTTTTTACACACACCTAACAATTCACAGAATTGACCGGTGCCAAAGCGGTGACTATGCTTTTTTTAACCATAGTCCCATGTTTCTTGCTTAATTTTAGCTCTGCTACAATTTTTAAAATAGGAAATACAGAAAATAAAGATTATAGCTTTAAATATCGCATACATACATAATCGTCGGTTCCGAAAAAGACCACTTAATCGAACAGGTGAAAAACATATTGCGTATCCAATCCGCCGACTTTATGTAAACATGGAATCGTTGTTCGTTTGTTATCAATATTTTTTCTCGGCGTTTCCCTGCATGAAACACATGGTTGCAATCACGTTACAGGAAACAACATTGACTCTGATAATATGGAAAAAATTGGCGAAAAAGCTAGTAACAATTAATCATGTTTTGTAATCAATTCGCATTTTTTATTAAACGCTTTTACGTGATTTAAAGTTGACTAATTTCTGTAAAGTCCTTCATCAAATACACAGGGTGTTCCACAAGCCCTATGACAAATTTTGACAGATGGTAGTTGGGTTAATTTCAAATAATATTTCTTAGACGAAGGTCCGATTCGTTTTTCTTTAGAAATTACAAGTATTTTAAAAAATATAAATATTTCATTCAAAGTAGCCTGACAAATAAAAATGATGGTTGCTGTAAGCAAATGGTCTGTAAACCTTGCTATGCTATAATATGAAGTACAAAAACTAGTGACTATAAGAAGAAGGGGTTTGGCTTACCCTGACCAGGGATGCAGATAAGAAAAGAGAACTTCTAGGGAAACACACGCGTGGTCGAGAGCTCATGTCTTCTGACTCGGTTTTTGGAAAAACTATATATTCTTCCGCCGGTCTGTGGTGTACTTGCCGCGGTAAATATACGTGAAATTACTACTAGAGCTAAATTAAGTTGATTACTAGATCTAAATTAAATTAAGCAAAATAACAAAGAACAATTAGGTATATTCTACAGCCCATAACCACAAATAAATAATTACGGGAGATTAAACAGTTGCCATAACAATAATTATTATCTGCGTTTAAAGTTTAAACATTAGTTGACTTTTATTAATCAAATTAACAAATCTTAAGGCTATAAAAATTGTTCAAATCTTAAGGCTATAAAAATTGTTCAAAACGTCCACCCTTCCTCGGCTCCAATACAAGCCTCACATGGGCGAACTAAATATTTCGTCACTTGATGGATGGGATTTGGATAATTTCTTAGCTGCTTAACTGTAACCTGAATTATTTCAAGTATATGCTGACGGGTAGTTTTTCAACATGGTAGACAAGCTGCTTCATATGTCCTCATATAAAAGTCCAAAGGATTAAGATCTGGGGAACGCCATGGCCATGCTATTGGACCTTGTTGATTTATTCGGGAAATGATAATTTAACCAAGCTGTTACTTGTCTCCCTCTATGTGGTGGTGCACCAACGTGATGATGCCCCATAAACAATATTAAGCCCTATGTCATCAATTAAATCAAAAAAGTTGTTTTCCAAGAAAGTTCTATACAGATCTCCATTTAAACGATCATTTAAAACCTGCACAGGCAGTAAATTACTATTGAAAATGTTGTCTCAAATGTTGACAGTGAAATGTTACTGAAATTGTCTTGATCTACATAATTGCATACTACTTCGGTTGAATTAGATAAGAAAACCTGAAAACTTGAAAAAAATATTAGTAGACATTTGATTTATTTATTTACATAAGAACATACAAACAACAGAAACTAACAACTAGAATTAATCATTTTAGGTAAAAAGTTTTTACGTCATTAGGGCTGCAATTAAAGATATCTATATCGTTGATATTACAATTGTTACAGAATGAAAAAAGAGGAGAATATTTAAGAATATTGGTACGGGCGGCCGGTAGATAAAACGTTATATTTCCTCTGGAACTTGATCTAGGGACAGCAAAAGATAATTTGGACAAATTCCCGACAATCTATTGCATCATGAAGAAAAACCTGAGAGCAAAATTTACGTCTTGTTTGAAGAGAAGCAACAGAATGAGATTTTAAAAGTTGGGTGAGTTGTGGATGTCCAATGGGGGGAGGGGGGTGGGGGTGGTAAAACCATCAGATTTAAAGCTCAAATATTTTAAAAATCTACGCTGACTGGTTCTAATTTATTAATGTGAACAGCACAGTGGGGGGGGGGCACACAAGAGAGGTGTATTCAATTTCAGATCTTACGAAACTGAAAAAAACAATTTTAAGTTTGTTATGTTCATTGCACTTTATGCCGGGGAAGGGTATGTAGAATGATAATCTCAAAAAAATAACTGGAAATAAGTAACGCTGAGTTGGCATATTGCAAATATGTAAGTGTGGCTTTACGTGTTTTTTTACTTTTTTTACTGCCCACCAAAATCTAGACGACCTATCGGAATATTAGTTATTTTATGTTGTAGGCAATTAAATTACCTATAATTTAAGGTACCTAGAGTCATTTTTCACTAATTTGTTAACTGTAAAATAAAGGTCGTACGCGGAAATAACAGTTTTCGAAAATTGCACATTATTATTGCAACAAGCGATGGATGTTGATGAAAATGTTGGAAAATGCGGTCAATGTAATGACCAAGATGTGTGCCAAACGCTTGTAGTTTTACAAGCGGCTGTTCACCCTGTATTAAAAAAAATACGTCTACGTATTTTTAAGAAATGCAACATTTCCATTTACTTTGCGGTAGTTGAAGGAAACTACCACATTCGCAGTTAAACTGCCGCCTAAAATGCAGTTGTCAGATCGCGTGAGGTTTTGTAGCGCTGCAATAATGCATATTTAGTCCAGTTGGTAGAGGTTCGGCCTGTGTCAAACCTTGATATCCCGGAAATAACTACACAGGCCTACTTTAAATGATGAGTACAATAACAGGCTAATTTGCTGACAAAGTATTTTATCAGGAAAAATGTTATTAACAATTTAATAGTGAATATTTTTTTTTTAGTATTCTTTAAATAACTCAACGGGATGACTTTGTACGAAAAAATACTTAGGACATGATTTTGTTCGTAATAAAAATAGCTACAAAATGGCGGTGATCCGATTACGAAATTTGTAATAACAAAGTCGTGAGATTGAAAAAACGGTATAAAACGTAAATTTTGTAAAGTTGCTGTAAAAATGTCAATTATAAACAAAACGTGATAAAATTTTCGAAAACTATAGTTCAATATATATGTATATATATATAATTATGACGCTAAAGCCGAAAATCAGGAGAGCAAAACTTTTTGTTCTATAAGGTATTATACATTCAACGGCATCTGAAACTCGAAACTTTGCCAAATTTGTTCGAAGCTTTGCTGACACTTGAAATTTGGTACACACATAGTTTAAATATGCAGAAACCAAAAGCAATTTGCAAAATTCAAGTATCTTCATTTTTGCAGTTTTGGTAAGGTTTTATACGTCACCCTAGTTTTATACGTCCCCTTTTTTTTTAATTTTTGGAAAAATATATATGTATATTTATAAAATATTCCATCACGGTAGATTAACCAGCACAATTACCTAAATTTAAAAAAAAAATAATTTTCATCGTTTAGATCCTAAGCTACTTAACATTTTGCGCCTGTTAGCCGTAGTCGTACATTATTCAACATATCAACATAAAACAAAATCGTACGTGTGGGGTAAACCTTTAACTTTTCATTTTCGAGCGCGAGCTCCGCTCTTCGGCGCTTGTATACTATTAGAAATATGCAACAGTAAATTTAAATAATTGTTTACTTAAAGTTAAAGGTTTACCCCACATGTACGTTTTTGTTTTATGTTGATATGTTGAATAATGTACGAGTATGGCTAACGGGCGCAAAATGTTAAATGGCTTAGGGTCTAAACGTTGAAAATATATATTTTTTTTAGATTGTAGGTAATTGTTCTGGCTAATCTACCGTAATGGAATATTTTATAAATATACATAAACATACGTTCAAAAATTAAAAAAACGGTGACGTATAAAACTAGGGTGATGTTACCTTACCAAAACTGCTAAAATGAAGATACTTGAATTTTGCAAATTGCTTTTGGTTTCTGCATATTTACACTATGTGTGTACCAAATTTCAAGTGTCAGCAAAACTTCAAACAAATTTGGCAAAGTTTCAAGTTTCAGATGCCGATGAATGTATAAAACCTTATAGAACAAAAAGTTTTGCTCTCCTGATTTTCGACTTTAGCGTCATTATTGTATATATATTGAACTATAGTTTTCGAAAGTTTTATCAATTTTTGTTTATAATTGACATTTTTACAGCAACTTTAAAAAATTGACGTTTTATACCGTTCTTTCATTCTCACGGCTTTATTATTGCAAATTTCGTAATCGGACCACCGCCATTTTGTAGCTATTTTTATTACGAACAAAATCATGTTCTAAGCATTTTTTCGTACAAAGTCATCCCGCTGAGTTATTTAAAGAAAACTACTAAAAAAAATTTTTTTCACGATTAAATTGTTAATAACTTTTTCCTGATAAAATACTTTGTCAGCAAATTAGCCTGTTATTGTACTCATCATTTAAAGTATTCCTGTGTAGTTATTCTCGAGTTATTAAGGAAATGCCACCAACAGTAACTCTTCCGCCTCTGCCGACTGGACTAATTATGAAAATTTAAAATGCCATTACCCGCAAAATTCTATTCGTTGATAAACTACGCATACAGGAAATCCGGGTTTTAAATTTTGAGTCTTTTACAAAATGCGATACGAAAATCGTTAACTGTTCGAATTATTTACAATTAAATTATCTAGGACAGTTTTAAGAAACATCAAAATACGTTTATAGTCTGTAGTAATTCAACAATACATTTACTAATTTCATTTACTAATTACTAGCCGTTCTGAGAAAAATATCCAGCGGAATTGGCGGTCATAATATGAGTGGTTTCAAGCACTCAGAATTACAGAATTGCCGGTTTAATTTCTATGCCATATCATCGCATAGTTCGCAAGATGAAACATGAAAACGTAGCGTTGTAATTTCGCTGTGGTCTCAAAGGAATTTGGGGTTCAGAATCTCTTCAAAGAAAACAGGACGGCTTAGCAGAAGGGAGACTGAATAGCGAGGTACTTTTTTGTCCGGGCTTTCGGGACGTAAAAGTCGAAACTTAAGTTCGTTGCCGACTGGAGATGTTAATTTGTTATTTTCTCTATATCTGTAACCTTCGGCGGGGGCACGAGTGTTTGATTTTCGTGTTTAAAAGCGAGTCGGGAAACTGTCGATCGAGCAGTATCTTTTCAGGCCCTTCATTGTTTCTCTCGAGGGCCTATAAACTCGCTCAATAATTGCGCGGGTTGCAATATCTCAATCTTTACAATATTCGAATTTAATTGAAATTAAATATTTCCAATTAACATGATACTCCCTCTTGTGTCTAGCCAAGTATTGTAAAGTACCAGAAAATTAACTCCAAAATTGTCCAACAAAAAAAAATAGAAAATGTATACCTACAGATTTGTTCCGGAACACCAGTGTAGAATTTTACAGGGTGGGGCGATTTTAATGTCAATTTTTTTCAGAGTAGGGAGTGCATAGACACACGTATGAGACATACAGAGCGTCTTCGATTTGAATTTTGAAAATTTGGGATAACTAGTTTTCGGGCATGCCCTTCTCAACTAAAATAATGGCGTCCAAGTACCACTTCCGGTTATACCGGAAGTCGCCATCAACTTGCATATTTTAAATGGAACACCCTATATATTATTGCAATTTTGGTTTCTTCGTTTTGTATTAGGTGGACTTTTATGAAGTTTCCCTATTCCTAAAATTAACCGTTTTCGAGATATTTATTTTTTTTCAAAAAAAAAAAAAAATGGAGAGAAATAGTGACTAGCTTCAAACTTATAGTAAGAAAGATAAAGCAACAATATTTATAGGGGGAATAGTTAGACCCCTAAGTTTCCTATTCATATTTTCAAATAGGCTTAATTGCATACAGGGTGCTAGAAATTTAACCTTCGTAAGTCGGTTTTTTTAAATGGAACACCCTGTATGTTTTTCTATATTCTGATACACAATTTTATTCTCTTTCAAACGGTGTCAGGGTTCCCTATACCTATCTCTTCTAGTTTTTAAGTTATCTACTATTTTTTGTGTAATCACCTAAAACAAACAACTAAACTGTCAATTTGTTGTTAGTCTCTTGCAGTGACAGTTTAATTTAGTGTTTATAAGAAATGGAAGACAATACATATTCAAATGCTGATATTTTAAATTTATTATTCATTCACGGACGTTGCAACGGGATTATAAGCAGAACATGTACAGTTTTTAATGAGACATATCCAAATTTGCCACCAATGAGCAGAAAAAAGTTAAGAGGAATTTTAGCAAATTAGCTAGAGTATGGTGGAATTTGTGCAGAAATAATTTTACCAAAACCAATAACTTCAAATGAAGATAATGTAATAAATGTGCTTGCCTATTTTAATGTTCATCCATAATCCTCAACTCGTGCCGCAGAATATGATTTAGGCATTTCACGAGCTAATAACTAATGATATGCATCCATACAAATTTAAGCTACTTTCTGCGCTTCATCCGAGTAACGCCGTGCAACGTGTACAATTTTGTGAAACGATGTTAGTGCGATACCAAGAAGATCCACAATTTTTGCAACATATTATATGGACAGACGAGTCAAAATTTACGAGAGCAAGGTATTTTTAATAGACATAATACTCATTTGTGGCTATCTGAAAATCCCCATGTTATCCGGGAAAGAAACTTTTAAAATAAACTTAGCGTAAATGTTTTTTATATAATTAAAGATAACCAAATTTCTTACCATATCTACGAAGAAAATTTAAATGCCGACAGATATCTAAATATTTTGCAAACGGTTGTGGCAGATTTTCTAGATGATAGACCTTTAGACCAACTAAGGAAGTGTTCGTATCAATTAGACGGGGCTCCACCTCAATGTCACAATCAAATCGATCAACAGCTGACTGAAATGTTTGAAGATAGATGGATGAGACGCCTAGGATCGTGGAATTGGCCAGTGAGGTCTCCCGACCTCACTCCAATAGATTTTTATGTTGGGGAGTAATAAAGCAAAAATTTTATTCTACACCTATTGCTTCAAAAGAGGATTTGATTGCTCCAATACGTAGAGCGTTCCATGAATTGCCTGCAGCTGAAATAGCAAAAGCGGTCACTGATGGTGTTATCTCTAGGATCTACAAGTGCTTAGCTCTTATTGGGGGTCATATACTTATGACTTTTTTAAGTCATTTTTTTTATCTTAGTGCATTATTATTATCAACATACATAATTAAAATTGTGTATTACTATGTAAGTTGATTTTTTAGAATTCTTATTAACTTTATTCTGCTCATTGGTGGAAAATTGGGATATGTCTCATTAAAAACTGTAAATGTTCTGCTTAGAATCCTATTGCAACGTCTGTTAATAAATAATAAATAACTGGTGACAGTTTAGTTGTTTGTTTTGAAGTTTTGCTAAAAATTCCATAGCTATTCTTGAAAGAAATTACATGATTTTGGGTGATTACACAAAAAATAGTAGATAACTTAAAAACTAGAAGAGATAGGTATAGGGAACCCTGATATCGTTCGAAAGAGAATAAAATTGTGTATCAGAATGTAGAAAAACATACAGGGTGTTCCATTAAAAAAAAAAACAACTTACGAAGGTTTGAAGTTAACTAAACTCGGCATTCAATTTCTAGCACTTAAGCCACTTTGAAATTATAGATGGGAAGCTTAGGGCTCTAGCTATCCCCCTATAAATATGGTTACTTTATCTTTCTACTATAAAATACATATGGTTTGAAGCTAGTAACTGTTTCTCTCCATTTTTTTAACGAGAACGGTTATTTTAGGAATAGAGAAACTTCATAAAAGTTTTCCTAAAATAACACGTAGAATCCAAAATTGCAATAATATATAGGGTGTTCCATTCAAAATAAGCAAGTTGATGGCAACTTCCGGTATAACGGAAGTGGTACGTGGACGCCATTATTTTAGTTGAGAAGGGCATGCCCGAAAACCCGGTATCCCAAATTTTCAAAATTCTAATCGAAGTAGTCTCTGAAATAATTCTAATCAATAATAATGATGTTTTTGGAAAATCCTATTAGGGATTTTTTATTAGAAATTTGACAACACTGCGTTATTCAGCTCCATTTAAAATCCAAATACCCAACATTTCATTAATTTATGTCGTTGCATGTTTTTTTTAGAGCCTCAAAGTCCCAAAAACTGAAAATTCTTATTTTAGTTTGAAAATATAGGAGGCTATTAGAAATGAGTAAAAACAGTAAAATACAATTTAAAAAGGTTGAAGAAAGAAAAAACAATATGAGTACCTACCATTACATTTTAAAATTAGGTAATTTCTCTAAAGACATAATTTTTATAACTCGGAAAGAAATAATTTTTTTCTTGTTTCATCAGGGTTGCTGTGAAAAACAAATCATATTGTGAAATGTCAAATCATGACATCTGTTGGAACGCTTTAATTACGGCTTTGTTTTGTGATAAATATTTTGCTAGTAAAATAAAAATGGACTTCAGTATTAATGAAAAAGTGCAAATAATTCGACTAACAGGCAGAAATGATCGAAGTTACATAGAAGTAGTTACAATTTTTATACTGAACTTCCAAACCGACGAATATCAATTTCTACTGTATCCCGAATAAATCGTATTTTTAACCAGTTCAAATTTTCTTTAGGTAATATTTCATCTACGGTAAAAAGAGGTTCAGGACATCGAGAGCAAATGAAAAGCGGGACACTATAATTGAATATTTCCGAAATAATCCTACAAATAGTTTAGCTGATGCAGTTCGAGATTTACCCAATGTGAGTAAGGTGATAGTTTGGAATCATTTAAAGAAAAGAAATATTAGGCCATTTAAAGTCAAATACCTGCGCACGTTTGAAGCAGGTGATGCAGAGAGGAAGTTGGAGTTCTGTCTCTGGGCACAAGGAAACTATTTGCAAGATCCAAATTTTTTAAAAAACATCATTTAAACGGACGAAGCTACATTTTCTACTAACGGAATAGTAAGTTCACAAAATACTCGTTATTGGTCTTCTGAAAATCTTCATTATGTAATTAACTGCAAGCGTTAACTGACAGAAAATTAATGTTTTTTGTGGCATTTCTGGTCAAAGATTATACACGGCCCGTTCTTTTTCCATGGAAATTGAAATGGAAATATTTTTTACACATTTCTGCGAACTGAATTATATGATTCATTTGATGATCTGATTGTCCTTTGCTCGAACGGCAAAATTCCATGCTACAGCTAGATGGTGCCCCTATCCACTGCACCAGACCTGTGACAGAATGACTTCAAACACACTTTTATAACAGGTGTATAGGTAGACACTCTAATTTAATTAACTGGCCACCAAGAACACCTGATCTTACACCAGCCGACTTTTTCTATTGGGATATTTGAAAAACATTGTGTATAGGAATCGATCACGTAATCTTCAAGAACTGTGTGTGGGCTCGAATTACGGAACCTTGTAATCAGATTAACGAAGAAACGTTATTAAACGTATCTAAACAAAATGAAAAAAAAAAAAGAATTGAAAAATGTATGTGTACGAGGTGGTTTAGTTGAAAAAGGAAATATTTTAATTTTTAATAGCATAATTTTGAATTTGAATACTTATTTAGAATATTTTGGTGTTTCTTTCCAATTTTGTCTTCCTTGGCTGGTATTAACTTGTGCAAGCACTGTTCACTTGTTAATGGTAGTTTGTATCGTTTTTTCTTTCGTAACATGATATTGCAACCCTTTTAAATTGTATTTTATTGTTTTTACTCATTTCTAAAAGCCCCCTATATTTTCAAAGTAAAATAAGAATTTTCAGTTTTTGGGGCTTTGAGGCTCTATAAAAAACATGCAACGACATAAATTAATAAAATTTGATTTTAAATGGCGCTGAATAACGCAGTGTTGTAAAATTTCTAATAAAAAAATGTCTAGTACGATTTTCCAAAAACATCATTATTAAAAAAGTCATAGCAAGCCACGAGATAACAATATCTCCTTAGCAATATGTCACATACGTTTGTCTATGAACTCCCTACTCTAAAAAAAATTGACATTAAAATCAATCCACCCTGTAAAATTCTACACGGGTGTTCCAGATCAAATCTGTACACACGGTACATACAGGGTGTTTTTGAAATAGGTGCGTTCCTTGAAAACAGCAAGAAAATGAGCAACTTTTGTTAAGTAACTGATTGTCTAAAACATTACATAACATTTCTGTTTTCGAGAAAATGTAAGGCCACCCTGTGCAT
This sequence comes from Anoplophora glabripennis, assembly GCF_000390285.2. Taxonomy (NCBI): domain Eukaryota; kingdom Metazoa; phylum Arthropoda; class Insecta; order Coleoptera; family Cerambycidae; genus Anoplophora; species Anoplophora glabripennis. The sequence goes on from NW_019416928.1 coordinate 483,627, forward strand.
CTTGTGCACGTGCCCGGCCAGAATGCTTGGGACTCGCTACATGTGTGAAACGCTTCTATAATTGGTCACTTCCACAATCAAGCAAATCTGAGAGTAGGTCAGTCTTATCTTAGTAGGTATCTTGTGTTCTTTAGTTGTGTGTTAGAGCATACTAAATTTTCACAACGTTCACTGTCGCTTATTTAAAGCTTTTTAACATTTATCGCCTATTGGTAATTCGTTTTTTCGTTTAATTTTTGTGTTACTATTAAACAAGATTTGAATAAATGTGGCACTGTGGCGCGCGGCATCTTCGATGTCAAAGGTACAGCTGGCTACCGTACCAAGGACGGATTTATTGCGGAAACACCCTGTATATATAGCAAATATGAATAAATCGTTTTTATTTTAGATGGGATTTTCTCAAAAACTTAGTTATTGTATTATTACATTATTACGCGGTGTACGTATAATACCGATAGTCTATCAGAAATTACGTGAGAGCGATAAAGTAAACCATAGAAATCCATATGATAGACAAGTATGGCTATAATGAAGGCGTCTAATAGTCAACGCCCATTTCGCCCTTCCACAAATAAGATCCACTTCTTATTTGTGGAAGGGCGAAATGGGCGTTGATTATTAGACGCCTTCATTATAGCCATCCTTGTCTATCATATGGATTTCTATGGCTTACTTTATCGCTCTCACGTAACTTCTGATAGACCATCGGTACTTTCCTACACTGTATAAAAATGTCTCGCATGCATTTCTGTAATTAACTTTTGTATTTATGCTTAAAACTTAGAATTGTAGGTACACTTTTAGATCCGGTAAGCAGGGATATGGATTCCACAAATCTGGTTAATACGGAGGACAAAATACATCAAAAGCGGTCCGTACTCCCTCTTGTAAAATTATACAACACCGGTACATACGAGGCTTTTAAGCCCTTACAAATGAAAGGAAAGGCAGCGCTTTAAAACATCAAGAAATTTATATTCCAACGACATCTACAACCTCCCTGGTCTCCCATATATCCATTTCAGTATGATTTAAATGGATATTACTGAAACAAGTGTACCCTTTTGAGCGTAATTTAGAAAATGTATTACTGGGATTTATTTAACAACCTATTTCAACTTGAATTTTCAGTTTAATTGGAAAAGTATATATTTTTTATTAAATAATGTGAAATGTAAAAATTGTTTGTCTAAAAAAATATATTTTTATTATTTGGAGCTTCCGAAGGATTATGTCAAAAACGAAGAGGCGTGTTTTTATTCCTGCAAATATCCTGTTGTTTTCAATCATATGGTAAAGGAAGATTTATGCCCTGCCTACGCGATATATTTCAAGAAAATCTGGCATGTGTCTGTAAATATATACGGTGTCCCAACATTCCATATACATGGAGTTATCTGCAATCAAAATAAGCAGTTTTATCTAAACTTATATCTATCCATTATTTTTCGTTTAGCCGTCAGAGGAAATCAAAGTTGACAAAAAAAGTTAAGTAGTTATTAAGAGAAGAAAAAGAGATGTCACTGTAAAATGTTTTGTGTTCTTAGTTTAGTTTCAGTGGTCAGAGAGAGGAAGAAAGAATGTGAGGTTAAGAAAAACATGGATTATAAGGAATGCTGTTGTACTTTACATTTTGTAAAAATAAAGTAATTTTAAGTAAATATTGTGAGTATAGTTCCTGGAGTGACCTCTACGACATATCGGCTACAGATTTTAAGGTATTACCTTGTTTCCATTTTGGGAATAATCTTGATTCACTGTTGTATTGGGAACCTCAATTTGCACTTACAACTTACCAATTGCCCGTATGTCAACCGCTTTTGTACCCTTGTCATTTTTTACTAATGCAAATATCAATACACTGTCTTAGTGTATTTGTATTTACCATCATATACCAATCAACATTTACCTGTTACATAGTTCAAACGGTGTTGCGTTTGTATAGTTTTGATTAACACTTGGCCAGTAGGGACATGTTCCCGAATGTATCGATATGCACCATCCACACCATACTGCATTTGTTTACATTTAACAAATTTTTAGTAAGTGATCGCATAATCTGAAGCCGACTTTACTCTTATGGCACATTAGCAAGTACGTATTCCGGAAAAAAAAGGAATTGATATCTATACCTCTGCAATGCGATTCTCAATTATTGTTTTGATAAGAGAACCTAATTCCTTGTTTAATCATAATTCACTTTTTCGTTATCTTCAAAGACATCGAAGTTGTCACTAATATGTCCACGTGTAGACTTTGTATGTAGAGTTTACGTTCCCTGTGGTATTTAACGTTGGGACGCCTCTGTTTCTCTTTCAAAGTTGAACCGTACGTTCGAATACACTTTTTCAAATGTAATTACATAATCCCTACTTACCGATGATTGTGTTTTAATAGATAATCTGCATAGTGATGTTTTGAAAATTGTTCAGCCATATGCTTTGTGGGAAAGTGTACCCTTTTATCCTTTTTTTTTTAAATTCGTGTAAAATCTTGACTCACTGTTGTATTGGGAACCTCAATTTGCAATTTTCGAACAAAGAAAATAATGATGGGTAGTTTGAGTTGAAACGTTTCTTCAGTGAATTAGTAATTTGTCCAATTTAACTTAGTAAGTAAAGCTGTGTGAAAAATACTTTTTTGTTCTAAAACAAAAAGTAAAACAATTGTTGAACAGTAGGTTTAAATTGTAAATTTAATAGCGTCTAATATTATTTTATTAGATAATAATATCTATTAATTATGGTCAATTTCGTAATTTAACAATTTTATCCCGGAACTTTTTGAGGAAAAACGATTTGTCTAAAAAAAAATCCGGAAAGTACTCATAAATTCCAATTGTTTGAATGGAAATTCCTCACCACATTCAAACTGTCTGCGTCTTTTTTAACAATTTACGGTTACAACTTTTATTCCTTTCTTTAGAAATTCCTTCTTTCTCTTCATATTTTGGACATTGTAAAATTGTTTCGGCTGGGATATTTTATATAAACAACACGAAATTATCTTCCCCCTATCTGCGGTCGACTAAATGTATGAACAAACATGTTGACAGATGTTGGATTAAATGAAAATATATGCCGCTAGCACAACATGAAATCCGATAAATTGCTGAGATAACAGTTTTAAAGCATCGCGTGTTGAGAATGCTGTCTACTAAATTCATTCATAACGTGCTCACTGGAGTCCTTAACTGTATTACAATGAAATATAATGTATGTAAAACGCTTTTATGCCCTTCATAATTTCTCTTATAAATGAATAATTAAAGAGCAAAAAACAAAACAACAGTTTCTGCCATTAGGTAGATTGAAATTCATATGTATAATGTTTATGTATCCAAAAATATAAGGATATGTCTAGACGCCCAAAGAATTTTTCTTTGTTGAATATGTAAAAAATAATATATTCTAAAAAAATGAAAAATTATTTTAAAAAATACTTGTAGAAATAGGTGATTCTAAAATATGAAAGCATCCATTATTAGCATTGTCGCGATTTTACTTTTCTCTACCGCCTAACTGCAGAGTACCAGAGTAGACGTTCGATCGCAGTCCATGATAACTCCACCGTGGTCCTGCAGGGATCTTCGCCTTAAGACCTCACTTTTGGCCTCTCCAGATTTTACGCCTGCTGGGGTGGACTTGATCCGAACTGATATCTGGGCTTGTCGTGCGATGTGGTACTTATTCTTCCTGCTGCTTTACCTCAGTTCGTTGTATTTAGGAAACCTCCAAATTCGAAACTGAGGCGGTTTTTCTGTGAGCCCCGCCCGTCGTCGGCGGTCTATCATGGAATTCATCAACGTCGTCTGTTGTGGCTTTGGAAGCAGTTGAGAGCTCCGTGTTCATTTTCGTCTACTGAATTCAAAACCTATTCGAAAATTTCGATTTCCATTCCGCACCTTTTGTTTCATAGGAATAGTCAGCTAGATATCCTCGAGCAAACGGCTTTGTAGCTTAAATTCGAAAGTAGAGTGAAATTTCGAGACTATTGCATCAGAAATGAGTGAGTTTTACTCAAATCCGAGTTACTGCTATCAATTGAGCGACTTTTGACTCTATTCTGAGTATATAAAACCAGTTTAGAGTTAACTTTTTCTCTAATATGATTTAAATTTAACTAATATCGAGTAATTTTTTACTTGGTTTTTAATTAAATATCTAAATATTGAGTGCAAAAATACACGTAAATGATTAATTAGGATATACAGTGTTGAAATTAATTCACTTCGCGGGGCCTCCTCCTGTCCTGGCTGAGACTCGCCAGTTGAGACCCGCCGCCGGCTAAGGCCTGTTCTCTTGGCTATCACGCTTTTTCACCCTATCAACTGTGGTCGAGATTACAGAAGCAATATGTAAGTGGTGCCATCTTCACGGCGACATTCAAATTATCCGAAATTAATATACATTTAAACTTACTCAGTAATGAGAATATTTACTCTGATTTAGGTACAAGTGCACCAAATACGAGATAGCGTGAAGAATTTATTTAAGGAGTACCTGTGTTTGAGTGAAAGTATATAAAACACCCCGTATCTTCTGTGTTTGTAAAAATAACTATAGCATATGATATATTGCTGAAAAGCAAAAAAATCTCCATTTTTTTAGGTCATGGCCAGCTACGATTTCCATTTAAAAAATATAACTTTGGGTCATAACTCTGGAATCTTAAGACTAAAAATCTAATACCGGCATTCAATTCTACGCCAAAGAATTAGTCTTGAGCAGTTTTCTCTTTAACTCTACCTTATTTAACAGCTGAGATACAGACATATTCAAAAGTGTCAGAATAACGAGAAACGCCCTGTAATTCAGAAACAAAAAATGAAGATCGCTAATTTCTGATTTGACAATTGGGTTTGCCATGAAAATCGAATTCGAGAACGTGGTGTCAGATTTATCATATCTTTAGTAGTTTCTGAAATACCCTGAAATCCCACGGAAAATGGACCAGTCTATACAGTGTCGAACAAAAGATTTATATTATTAAATGGTATTGTCGCGCAGAAAGTGCAGAGGAAGTAGTTGGTCGATTTATATTTGCATACCCCGACGAACCAGTCCCCACTGCTAGAACTGTTTTGAATATTTTTCATAAGTTTGAGGATGTGTTAATCGGTGTACGAAAACATCGTCAAATTCCTGAAGCAAGGAGAGAAAAAGAGGTTATTGTCTGTGCTTTTGTGTAAGTCAGTGAGCCGTATACTTCCTCCCAAATTTCCGAAGAACTTGACATTCTAAGTCGTACAGTTCGTCGCATCTTAAAAAAGAATGGTTACAAAGCCTATAAAAAACAAACTTCTGAAGAAATTATTCCTGGTGATCAAATAAGGCGTATGGAGTTTTGTGAAAAAATAGATGAAAATAATGAATTTGCTAGGCAGATTTTATTTACAGACGAATCATCTTTTTCCCTACTTGGCCATCATAATCCTTCAGTGTTCCAATATTGGTCCCGGGAAAACAAGCATTTAAGTACACCATTAAGAACGCAGTACCCTCAAAAGGTAAATGTTTGGGCTGGCATTTTAGGCGATAATATTGTGGGTCACTTTTTTATTGATGGTCATTTAAATGCTGAGAGATATTTACATTTATTACAAAATAGTGTTGTACCAGCTGTACAAAACTTGGATGTAAATTTTGCGGAAATTTGATTTCAGCAAGACCTGCACACAACGCAAGACCAATTACTTGGAACAAACTTTTCCTGAAAGGCTTATTTCCAGATGAGGTATCATATCTTGGCCTCCTCGATCTCCAGATCTGACACCCTGCGACTTGTTTTTATGGGGTCATTTTACGCAACAAAACTTGGATGTAAATTTTGCGGAAATTTGATTTCAGCAAGACCTGCACACAACGCAAGGCCAGTTACTTGGAACAAACTTTTCCTGAAAGGCTTATTTCCAGATGAGGTATCATACCTTGGCCTCCTCGATCTCCAGATCTGACACCCTGCGATTTGTTTTTATGGGGTAATTTTACGCAACAAAACTTGGATGTAAATTTTGCGGAAATTTGATTTCAGCAAGACCTGCACACAACGCAAGGCCAGTTACTTGGAATAAACTTTTCCTGAAAGGCTTATTTCCAGATGAGGTATCATATCTTGGCCTCCTCGATCTCCAGATCTGACACCCTGCGACTTGTTTTTATGGGGTCATTTTACGCAACTTCTCTACAAACATCGACACGAAACAGCCGCAAATTTGGTAGAATTACGGCTTAAAATTAGAAATATTTTAGGATTGTCAAATGTTCGTTACGATTTTACGACAGATTAGGGTATTGTGAAGCTCAAGCAGGTGGTTTGTTTGAAAACCTTATTAATTAATAATAAGCTATTATTTAATAAGCAGCGAGACCAAAAGTGAAACGTAATGCGACAATCCCTGCAGAGCTACAGCGGAACCACCATGGAGTGTGACCGAGCGTCAACTCTCATACTCTGTAATCCATTAATACTTATTTAAGCGTTTTGAATTTATTAATAATACTGTATTCTCAATAAACCCACTTCTTTAACAAATTCAAAACCTTTTTGAAAATTTTGCGAGCATTCTGCTCTAGACCTATGATCTAGTGTCAAATCTCATCAAGACTTTTTATGGCTGCAGGGAAAATTTTAAGAGATTAACCAAACTTTCAGTAGCCCAAATCCACTCAGAACTTTCTGTATCTACAACGAAGGTCCTAAAAGATAAAAAAAATTGTATATTATATGCCATGACATTGATTCTATAGTTGTGTCCTTTGCCCGGGTAAGTTGTGCAAGTACCCCTTAGCGTTCCCCTTAATTATTAATTTTAACTCAGTTGAGAGTCTGGAGAAATTGTAATATATGCCGTAATTGCTTTTAATATTCGTTGTCACAGTCGGCAACGGTTTCACGAAAAACTCATTCAAACTTCGCTCACTTCGCATTCCCTTAAAAGTTCTTTTAAAAGCGAGTCAATTTATTTTCCTTACTTATATTGTGTAAAGTTCGCGGCGTTTCTAAAATTATTACATTGAATTATAACGCGCAGCTCGCAACCTGAAATGGTACCGTAACAGTAATATCGATCATGAAACTTTATAACAATTTTTTTAGTTAATGAGCGGTAAAATGTTTTGCAACAACTCACTTTAATTACGTCAGGAATTCTAGACCATGGAGGCAAGCTGAATTAAGCTTAAGCAACTTATTTTCAACAAAATTTCCAGGGTACTGGCAATTGTAGAGAATTCCAAGAATTTAAATTTAAATCATAAGCTAGGTACAATATTACTGACAATTTGATAAAAACATTAAGTCACATTCCACAGTATTAGTTGCGTACTAAAATTTAATTTACTCAACGATGTATACGAGGAAGGGAATGGGCCATACTTGAATGTCCCTGTCTTAAAAAATTTCGGACCAATAAATTTCGTCAAACTTCGTCATTTTTAAAGATATTTCAACGAAATTTCGTATAGGTGGATTTTTGAGGTAATCGAAGATGAACATAAGCTTTTTTCTTACATGAAATATTATACACATCGCCAAGAGTACCTGAAACAGATTCTTGTTTTTTTGTTTTGCTGATTTTTCTTGCTAGAGATTATGAATTGGAAAAGAAATCGAAAATGGGTTGACCTGCTGTATTTAAATGGATTAAAATGCAATTCTTTCCATAGAGATGTGTTTATTATTGATTACATTATTATTTATTACTTCTTTGTTTTGCTGATTTAAATTTTGTTTTTCATTTAATTCATTTTTGCGCTTTCACATCATCTTGACCCTTTTAATGTCCTGTTTTTTCTTGTTTCGTCATGTCTCTCTTTTCTCTTTTAGTTGTGTCTTTTTGTTTCTCGATGTCTATCTCTTTTGTCTTGTCATATCTTATATTTTGTCTTGTTTTTTGTCTACTTTATTCTACTCCTACTGTCTTGTTCTTGTTTTGTTTTTTGTCATGTCTCTTATTGTGTCTGTTTGTGTTGTCTTTTGTTTTTTTATTATCTGTTACGTTTTTTGTTTTCTCTATTTATCTGTTGCCTTTCATCAAAGAGATACAGGCTGTTACAAAGCATTTTAAATGGAGGAGTAATCAGAGGACCAACATTATGCTTCTAAAAAATCAAGGCTAACATGAATAGTTTTCGAATTATTTGAAAAAAACCGAAATTTTGGAAATTCATTTCAGCTTTGTTTGAGAGGTGATATTGAAAAAAGAACATTTTCTCATGGGAATTTTTTGCCCTCTATCGAGTGGCATAATCAATTTTTAGATGTAACGTTTCGTCTCTACTGGACCATCATCAAGTTCATTTTTTTAAATACGACCCTGGAAATTTTATTATATTATTACATTTTTTGCAAGCCATCATGACCCCCAATACTGTACTGCCTCATCGACCATCATCAAGTTCATTTTTTTAAATACGACCCTGGAAATTTTATTATATTATTATATTTTTTGCAAGCCATCATGACACCCAACTGCCTCAGTCGAACCATATTCAGAAGTTTTGTCGCGAAAAATTTATCTTCAATTCGTTCCAAATTTATCAATTTTTTTTTAGATTTCTATGTTTCTTGAACACTCGTACACCTTAAGTCTAAATAACTAGGTGGATTTCACAGAGTCTAATGTCTACTTAGAGTGTACGATGATTTAATAAACAGAAATCTAAATAAAAAAATTTAGATAAATTTGGAACGAATACATTGAAGACGAATTTTTCGAGACAAAATGTCTGAAGTACTGTCTGAAGGCAGTACAGTATTGGGGGTCATGAAGTTTTGCAAAAAATGTAATAAAATTTTCAGGGTCGTATTTAAAAAAATGAAGTTGATGATAGTCCTGGTGAGACGAAACGTTACATATAAAAATTGATTATGCCATTTGATAGAGGGCAGAAAGTTGCCATGAGAAAGTGTTCTTCTTTTTTCAATATCACCTCAAACAAAGCTGAAATGAAGCAAAAACGAATTTCCAAAATTTCGATTTTTTTCAAATATTTTGGAAACTAATTATGTTAGCCATGATTTTTTAGAGGTGTAATGTTGGTCCCCTGATAACACAATTATGACCCCAATTAAGCTACTTCGTATCTGTTACCGTTTCCGAGATCCCTGTAGTGAGAAGCGAATTTGTAACAGCCTGTATATCTGGAGATTTGCCAGAAAACTTTTTATCACTAAATCATCATATAGATTCCAAACGAAATCTATATTTGAATCGGTGAAGAGGAATACTGAATAGAGGGTAGCATTGATTTAAAAGGTACATCATTGATAACAAGATACTATTTTCTCCGTAGCCTCAGTAGGTTTAAAATTAGATTAAAATACTCAACTCTTAGACTTCATTTTTATATTTTTAAAACTTTTTTTTAAATTTGTCAAATCATTGAAAGTAAAGTAAGTAAAAACACTTGATACCTGAATATATGTTTTTTTTAAGAATTATTTTTAAGGCTTGAACATTTTTAAGAGAGCAAATAGGCCATTTTCCGTCCAAAAAAGTTTCCGCTGAAGCATGACCCATTAGCACACCGACACCCCGTATAAGCTTACGTCGTGGAAGTGCCTTCATTTTTACGTGACATGTAAATAAAATCCAAAAGTTAAAAAATTATTTTCCAGTACGTAGACTGTAATTTTATTTTAACCGTTCTGAAAAAAAACACGGCCATGTTCCATACACAACTTTAAAGCGGGCTAATTTTCCGACAAAGTCAACAAACAACGGTAGATATATTTCCACACAGCGCCATAAAAGTTGAGCTTCGACTTTAAAAAAGGACGTTTTAAATATGAAACACCGACAGAGTTACTTTTCCGAGGGCCCTACAAAGTTCAAATTTTCGCGATCGCACCATTAAACTTTCTAAATAAGAATATTTAAATATACTTTCAAGAAAACTCGGAATCGCCTAAAGGTCTTTTATTATAATCGTGGACTGTAGATACCAATTTTAACATTTCGATATAAAAAAAAAACTGTGGGAAGGAGTCAACAGTTCGGTGACTAAAATATTCGGAGACAGTTCTACCCTTTGGTCATTACAGACATTTAGAATGTAAAATACATGAAAGAAATTTGCTAATTCGGGTAATTATTTTGAGGAAAGACGCTCGGACACGTCAATTAGTATTTTTAGTTGCGGATTTTTTGGCATAAGAAAATTGTATACAGGGTGTCTCAAGAAGAACATATGCAGTCATCGTTGATTTTTTTTAATAGAGCACCCTGTATATTATGCCATTTTTTAATTGTACGATAAACTCTGAACACTTGTTGTATAATATACCAACATCTCTAAAATCAGCGGTTTTCGTAATAATGACGTTTGAAATGTGATAAATGGAAAAAAAATTAATGTTTAATCATAAAACATTATTTAAATAACAATTACTTTATAACAAACGATCAATGTTTTGTCAGTTGTTACATTTTTGTAATCAAAGGATTGTTTCCCGTTGAACGTTTTCCATTACCTCTGGTGGAATAAGTCTTGTTTCCTGGCGTATTCTCCGTTTCAGGTCATTAGGATTATTTAATCTATTCACATAAACTTTAGATTTCAAATAACCCCATAAGAATAAATCTAAAGAGATTAAATCCGGTGACATTGGTGGCCACTCAATAGGGCTGCGTCCAATCCACTTATTGAGGAAAGTCAAGAAACTGTCGAACAGCAATAATTGCAAAATGATGAGGTGCCCCATCGTGTTGGAACCATTATGTCATTATGAGGAATATCTGGATCTTGTGGATTAGGAAACACAACAGTTAAAGCGGGGATGAGTTCAAACTGAAGAAAATCTAAATATTGTTCTCCATTTAAATTTTCTTCATAAATATAAGGTCCAAGAATTTGGTTTTCGACAATACCCGCCGAAACATTTATTTTTTGACGATGCTGTGTGTGACAGACTTGTGTCCAACGAGGATTTTCAGTTGCCAAGTACCTGCAATTTTGTCTGTTTACGTCTCAATTTAAAAAAAGTAGCCTAATCAGAAAAAATAAACTTTCGGGTGAAATCTAAATTTTCATTGTTCATCTCAATTATCTGCTCACAAAACTGCGTTCTTCGATTAAAATCATCATCTAATTGTTCATGTATCAATTGAACCTTATAAGGTTGATATTTATTTTTTCGAAGTATTTGTGATGCAGATCCCGATGACAAATTACAATTCCTGGAGATTATCCTAACGGTTAAATGGGAATTATTTACAGTGAAACGTCTAGTCTAGAATCGTCAGGTATTTCTGCAATCATTATAAGTACTTCAATACGTCCTTTCTCAAATAAATGCATTTTGAAAATGAAACGTAAAACTTACAAAATGACACTGACAAACTAAACGCCGGTGATAGTTTGGATTTTATTGTCATAAAGTACTACATCAAAATGGTCAAGGAATGAAAAACGATTAATACGAAGAAAATTGTTTTATTTAAAATAAAATTTGGCATACCAGTTTTTTTTTGCTGGCTTTTAAAGAAATGTTCAAGTTTGATCAATTTAAATATTGTATTTAATTATTAAAAACCGCTGATTTTAGAGATATGGCATGTTATACAAAAAGTGTTACCGTACAATTCAAAAATTGTATAATATACAGGGTGTTCCATTAAAAAAATCAATGATGACTGCATATGTTCTTCTTGAGACACCCTGTATACAATTTTCTTATGTCAAAAAATCAGCAACTAAAAATACTAATCGAGGTATCCGAGCGTTTTTCCACAAAATAATTACCTGAATTTTGTTCCTTTCATTATGAACGCACTGTATATTCATCTTGTTAATTTCGACGTTTTTAAATTGCTTCAGTTTCAATTTACTTATAATAATGATAACATATTTTTTATTAATGCGATGTAGTTCGAATTTTCACCCATGTTCTCAAAATAATCCAATAAACATTGAAAAAGCCATTCACATGGCACCAATCCCTCCAAAAGTACAAGGTCGTGGATAAGAGATCGCAGACGACTTACGACGCACTTCGGACGGGGCAGAGCGGGAATACAACATTTCCTGCGCATTTCAAAGTTTTCCGAAAGTCTATACAAAGCCCCGATTTTCGCCAAGCGCCACCAGCAGTAGTAGACGAGGCTAACAGTGCACGCTGCCGATCGCTGAGCCAATGACGTGAAAATTTTCACCTCAGTTCTGGAAAACAATTTCAAAATTTTGGAATTCCGGCTGGAGCAAGGCCTTATGATCAATATTAATCAAAATCAGTTACAGGCTTCAATAACCCTTCGGAGACGGCCACCATCCTAAGATGAGCATTTTTTCAAGGCGAAACTTTACTAAGTACAACGCGGAGACCACTGTAAGACTCGTGCGGATCCAGGCTGAACTGTGTTCAAACGTCGACCCTGACGCTTATTAATTATACGTACGTTTCAAATTATTGCACTTGCATTGTATACAGTTATCGCTATTGCTCTCATTTATTGTAAATTGATAAGAAAATTTCAATAAATCTCCCAATATTTACAAATTCAAAACTGTGTCAAAAATTTTACAAAAACTTTTACAACCGCTACGCTCACATAGTTCTAGTGATTGAGCCTGCGACGAAGATCCTGAGAGATATAAAAAAATTGACCAAAGTGGATTACTTTCCTTTATTTAAGTAGTAAGAACTGGCAAAAGTACTGTTTTCTTTCAATTTCCATTAAATATATTGCTGAAGACGACAACGTGCATGGACGACACCACCATCGCCAGCATACGGAAAAACGTAGTTTTAAAAATTACCAGTAGGTACTTTTTTAATGCCTCATTAAAGATCTTTAAAAGAGGATTCAATCCGATTAACGTACTTTTAGTTGGCCATCAATGTGGCTCATTTTAGACGTAATTTTGCTCCGCGAAATCCTGTATTTACACAAGAGTTTAATTAATTTTAGTATTACATCTTTCTCGACTTATGTTCTCGATTTATTGGACTGAAAAGCCTCGTGATGAACTCTGAACTGAAAAAGGGACGATATATAATAATTACTTATTTCTTATATAAGAAGATAAACAACACAGTAAATTCCATGATTATTAAAAATGAATAGAAACTGTATAATAATATATCTAAGCTTTAATAACACAGATTACATTTTCTCTGCGCAGAAAGATTACTACATCAATAATGAATTTGATGTGAATTCCATTTCACTTTTAAATTCCAATATTTATTTAATAGAATTATTTAGCATCTTTATCATTATCGTTAAGTTCTGAAATAGGATGGAACAATAAATTATAGGAATACAACTGTTTTTAATATTGATGAAAATTACAGTAATTCCCCAAACATCAAATTAACCTTTTTAGATGAAGGTACACAGATTTGTACTATGAAAGGATATACATAAGCTGAGATTCAGGGTGTTTTATAAACAAGAAAGCAATATTGTAGCATTCATTCCACAAGCGAATCGGTACCTGTATCGTTAAGTTAATCCAAAATAAATAAAATAGCAACAAAATTAAACTATGAATAATTTAAATTTAAGCAGAATGTCATCAGATTCCGAACGCTTCCGAAGGCCAACAGAATTTAGCCACAGCCGTTCTGTTGACATGCCATATCTCCGCGTTTGTAAAATGACTATTGCCAATTGATTTCGCACCTGGTATGATATGACGGGTGATAAACGGGTTTGTTACATTTTTATTTAAATTTTCAACTTTATCGATTTATGAAAGGGTGTTCATGTGGTGTACGTGTTTAACCTTATATTATTTATTTCAGTATTTATTGACAATACACTGTATTTTTATGTTTTTAAGTTTTTGTACATTTTGAAAAAGCATGTATACGAATCAAAAAAAGTTGATATGGTTGGAGCATACTTTTTGTCAGGAAAAAACGATGTTGCTACAAGAAGACGATAACAGATGGATTATTCCGACTGTCAAGTACCGAATAAGAAAATGTTTGTAAAACTGGTTCAACATTTAAGAGAGTATAGGAGGTTTGAACGCCAATATGCTAATGTTGAACGAAAACAAACTCAGAGAATGATAAATTTGGAACTAGATATTTTAAACGCCGTGGAAAAGGATCCTGGCACCAGTACGCAAAGATTGGCCTCAAAATTGAGGTAGTCTCTGTATAAATATGATCCCCACTTCAAGTCACAACCTGTATAGATGTTAATATCGAACTTGTCTACCATGATTTTGTGGTTTATTTTTCCAGTTTTTTTTATTTTAAATTTTGATGAATTGGTATGCAAGGTAATTATGTCGTTTTTGAGCTTTTGCTTATTATACAGGGTGATTCACAACTTATCCAAAAAAGTCTCTAGAGTCATTCGCGTTGTGCACTTTACGCAATGCGCGTGGAGGGCCACGTCGCTCCAGCGACTCCGAATACTAAATTCCGATTTTACAATTAGTATTAACGTCATTGCGATAGTATTTACAATAGTATTTTCTGCAGTTTTTGTGTCGTTAGCCTAGTGCTAAAACAGTTGTTAGGTACTTGATGAATCAAGACGCCATGTTAGCTGTTCGTAGAGATCTTTTAGACCTTACAAGTTTAATATAAACTACTTACTGACAATGTAAACAGTAAACAGAATATTTTATTTCCAAGGTCATATATATATTTATTTTTTTAAGTTTTATTTTGTCTTGGAACTTGTAATTAGTCTCATTGTACCAATCTCATATAATACAAATCTGTTGTCGCATTTCAAGTCCCCAGTGATTTCGAATTTTTCTCAACTTTAAAATATCACCTACGAAGCCGTTTGCAGATCACCTACGTGCAGAAAACTCAGCCAAAAGTAGTTGCCGATGCTCGAGAGCATCTAGCTGATCATCAAAAGCAGAAATCGAAATTTTTATCTATGTTTCGAATCATCGAAACTGTCCATAGTCAAAACTCAGCCCAGTTTCGAATTTTTGCGGAAAAGCTCCAGTGATACTATGAAATTCGAGTTGAGGCACAATATCAACATTTCCTCTACATCAAAACAACTGAAAATATATATTCTGGCGTGTTCTGTGAGTTGTTTGCATTGTAACAAAGGCCGGGACGCGTGGTAATTTATTCGTTAGTTCCCGGAACGGATGGGTCAACTCAGACAGTTAAATATTTCAGTCAACACTAATTATCGAAAAGTTAAGGGCTCTCAAGTAGGTTTAGCGTCGCCACAAGGTCTCGTGAAATTTAACAATATTTTTTAACAAGTCTACTTAGACTGTCGGGGCCATGTGTTGAGCATCTGGTATAAAGAGAAAAATCGATATTTCAAATAACGCGCGAAATGCATTTCAAAGAACGTAGGAATTCCAAGAATAAGTTGTTAGAAGTTGTAAGAAAAATAATAATAGATCAAATAGCTGGTTTTTAGGCGGATTTTCCAAGCTATAAGAATAGATTAAATGAGATTGACCGTCCCGTATTGCTACACGGAGTGACTAGAGGAAGGCTAGGGTTACTCATAAGTAGTGCTGGCAACTGAAATCGGTTTTTTGGATAGTCGGTTAACCGGTTTCGGATAATTCGGATTTTTACGAAACCCGAAAACCGGTTATTCGATTCTTCAAATGTCCAATTACTCAAATAACCAATTATTCAAATAACCGATTATTTAATAATCTATTCAAACATCCGAATAATCGGATTCTTTCTTTATAGCCAATAACTAATAATATAGTCTTGGTGTTATGTAATTATTGATACAGGCTACATTGCATTGCAGGCTATTGACAGGCTACATAGTACATACGTATTAGAAGGCACAGACTGATAAAAAAACAGTCACCCACACCCACATACACCAAACGACCAAATCCATTTATATAAATAATAAATTGAAGAATCACAGTAACAAGTGCAACTGTTTTAACTGTTTTAACATTTTAACTTTTAACATTAGATTTAACTTTAAAATTTAAAATATGTAAATATGGGAATAACACCGTATATCTCGTCAGTTTTACAAAGCATCGATTTTCAGATATCCGGTTTTGGCCATTATTCGAGTAACGGGTTATTCGAATAACCGGTTTTAGAATATCCGGTTTTAGCAACTATTCGAGTAACCGGTTTTATCTTAAATCGGTTTTTACGAAACCCGGTTAACCGGTTTCACTTTTTTCCGGTTTTTGCCAGCACTACTCGTAAGTCCAGTTAGTCACAGAATTATTTATATAAATGTAAATTCAGGCCATGAAATAACTATTAACATGGCATAGTTATACCAAAGTGTCCCGATATTCAGGGTTCCCGCCAGTAAGATAAGAACAGAAACGTCTGGACTCAAGAAATGGGCGTGTCGAAGCGAGGTGTCGAATTCAGGGGAAGATCTCCGAAAAAAGGGCAGTTTTTCCTTGGATTCCACATTGAGCAATCTACTTAGTTTTAGAGTCTCGGGTTAATTTAATAATGGATAAAGTAATTCCAAATTTTGCTATGGATCTCGCATTCCCTGAATCTCGGTACGCTGCCGCGTGTAAATGAATCAAGAATGTTTGTCCGAGTTTGTTGTGTTACCGTTGTTTTGTTTGTTTTGTTTTAGTTTTATTAAAATCCTTACTGGAAAGTTTGGTGTTTTCTTGTTCTTCCAACTGAAGTGTCACCCTATACAACCAACCACTGGATTACCTTGTACATGAGCGACATACGGTAAGTGTCTGGTATTCATTCTCTGAACGTACAACATTTCTAAGTTCCCACGTATTAATTAAAGTGTAATGATAATTATAAACTCCCTTTCGAGAAGTTAATAGTTAATTCTTTTGTCAGTTAATACCGTTATGATACTGGTCATAGCGGTAGATAGATAAATAAAGAAATAACCCCTCAGGTTACAGCAATTCGAAAACTTTATAAAGGACAAATTGCTTTTGTAATAATATTTTTTATTTTTTTCGACCTTTTATTTATTGATTCTACTCATTTCATACAACTGATTCACTTTTCATTTTTCAGATTCCAAACCCATTCAAATTTTTTGTAAGTTTCTAATAAATTCTATTCTATTTGTTATCGAACTATATTATCGAAAAGACATTATCAATTAATTCTAACTTATATGTAGATAATAACAATTTGTGATTTTACTAGTGACAATTCGAGATATGTGTTTAATCTCGGTCATATAAACCTAGAAGTTGTGGAATACATTTCCTCTCCTGGCAAACAGCGACTCACTGTATCCACCGCAGCAACAAGCCTTTATCACAACAGACTTGTTGCGCTTAGTTGTTTTCTCTGAAGTTTACAGCTTCTGATGGAAACAGGCAATACAGAAATACTCCGAGTTAAACAATATTTTTGTAGATCATCTGAGATCAACATGTTCACCACTGACAAATAAACTAATCATATAATTGAATCAAATATAAATTCTCTTTGGAATCAATTTGACAATTTATTGATAAAAAGTATGAATGAAGTAATACTGTATGATTGATTTATTTTTTCTTTTGAAGGTACGTCTTGCAGATCCCTCTCTAGTATAGTTTCTTGGATTATTCTACAATCCTCTGATCCTCAGTAGTGCTGCAGCGGAATTCGAATAAACAGCTGAATACACAGATCGGCCCAGTCTAACGCATGAGTCGCGCTTTTGACTCCACGACTGTCACATCTCCCATTACTGTGTTACTACACTTTAGAGTACAAGACTACTAATATAATGGTCTGAATGGTAAAGTAATGTAGTCATAACATTAAACTAATAATATAAATATTTGTAGCGAATTTCTTTTCAAAAGAAATAACAGTAATGTACCTATAAGACTTTCATTTGGAAAAACAGTAGCAGTTTCCCCGTGCATAGTAAAGATGTTATGGTAATTAGAAAAATTATTATTGAAAATGCTTTAAATTCTCCTAAAATCCCTATTACATAGTAACATAGCCTTATATATTAGGTGCCAGAATAACACATAGGCTTAAAGCAGGAAGTAACGGTGCTCAATTCTTCCAGGACTAAAATTCTCTCCTAAGAAATGGCCAGCTGTTATCTTAATACCTTTTCAATTACTCTACGTGGATGCTCCCTACCGATATCCGAAATATATTTGTTTTCTGTCCGTCATTAATCTCACTTATTTCACCCTTATGACCCCATAGAACGTTTTTATGGGTTATGTCACAGGACCCAACATTCATCATTAATTTTATATTTACCGCCGGGGGAGGGGTGTTAGAATTTACGAGAGGTCATTTCGTTTACACGCTTTGCTACAAATGTGATCCCTCTGCATTTATGTTTATTAAAATTGTAGTTGCGATTTCGGGAAAACTTGGGGAATAAGTATTGTCTCGCTATAAGGAAATGCAGTTTAAAGAAATGTACATATTCATTTCAAAAGCAAGCAGGAGTTTTATAAGGGTATTTCTAAGGCTTTAAGTTTTCTAGGTGAATTTGCTCTTTCAAAGTGTTTTACTGCGATTTATGTATACTTTCAAGGAAAATAGGGAAAGTGAATAGAATACGAATACACGATTAAAAAAAATTTAAATGCATATTTACGCTGAAAAAAAAAATGCAACCGCTGAGTTATCGTATTGGTCACAAACCTAGTTTTTATTACGTTTTTAATACGTAATGAAGGACAAAGTATAAACAGATTTTTTTACCTATACATATGAATGAATAAGAAGTATTTTACATTTTAATTATTAGCAAGTAGGTACACTGAAAGAAATGCGTTTTATTCTTTATTAGAATTCTATATACCATTATAAGACCATTGACAGTTAAACAGGTGAATATAAAACGCGTATTGCTAGCACAGTTGTATAGTGACTATATACCTTATTCTTTATTAAATTATTGTATAACTATTATACAACGTTTTTTATACCTTTTACGAAATAATAGCAATAACTGTTATTAAAGTGTTCCATATCGTTATTAGAACATCTAGTACTGGTTATAAGTTTTATAATAATAAATGTATTAAACTGTTGTATACTCTGTATGAGTTAAAAACATATGACATTAAGCTTTCAGAAATTTTATTGGATAACTGTAATTACAAGCTAAGGTTCTAATGTAAACATACATAAAACATACTTTTAAGCACTAAAAATGATGACAAATCGCTCCCAAAACTGTCCAGTTTATTAGCAACGATGCACCCGTATTTTCTTGTATTACATGAGAATTTGCACTATAACTCTTCCACCTTAAGAATGAAGCATCCCCAGAAAGGTTGAGCTTCTTTCCATATAATTTTATTTCCTCTGGTTGATTGACTTTTCTTTGTCACCGTTAACCTTCTGTTCCTCCATCTTATGTAAAACTTAACATCAGCGATTTCTAATAGGACCTATAAAATAATAATTTTTAAGATTTAGACAAGATTTACATTTGAAAAAACAAAACAATTACAAGCCATAAAACAGTTAGATACTTACCTAATAATTTTCCATTTCACACAACGCGATATGATCATGTATCCCACAAAACATGTGCATATACTGTCCATTTTCATCAAAATAGACGTGTGTAAGTCGATGCACAGCGGACTGTCGGAAATTTTACGATTGTTGTATTTTCTCTTCTTGAGTAAAGATAATAAAGACGTTGTGGTTTTATTTCGACAATAAAAGTGGACTGTATAAGATAGTTGAGTACCGTTCTGCTTCATGCATAGCATGCTACTGAAATCTTGGAAGGGATGAGCTCGTGCGGCGAACCCTAAATCAGCGGCTGGAATAGCCAGGTTTCTTATTGAGTCGGCGCACTTCGCTCTCGGGTCTGACATATGATTATTATTACAAGACTATGAATATAACTTAACAACGATCATAACCGATTATGCACCGAGAGGTATAAGATGCGTTTTACACGTTAAAAACGGAAACTTATTCAGTATAAGAACGAATAATTCTGTTAATACAATTGTTATATACAAATTCGGATACTGGTCTTTATACAACAAATCTTCCCTACTATACAATTGGAACATAAAGTCTATAACACCTAATAATGTATAAGTAATTCATTATAACCTTTATTTCATAGATGCATAAGGTGTATTAAGCACCTTCCAGTTAAAGTGATTGAATAATGAGTATGGAGATGATTGCTTTTTTTAATAAAAGTTGTATATTGGTTATAAAAGTTTTAATATGCGCTATACACATCATTCTAGATAAACAGTTTAATAAACCCATTTCTTTCAGTATACTTATTATTTATTTGTGAATAAAAATAACTTGTTTTCGAATGTTAGGTTATTACAATTTGGTATTTAAATATTATTGACGATTTCATCATGTTTTATAGTTGAATATGAGTTATTAGTATTATGTTTAATTAACTATTCAGTTTATAGTACAAGGTGTCTCAAACTCGAGAGTATGGACCTACTGCGAGGATACAGAAAAATTAAATAAAATTTGGGACACGTGGTGTTAAATGGGATGAGGTAAGCTCCATTTTCAATTGAAAGTATTATCTTTGGGATTTGACAGAAACGATTAATAACGTCATCAATTACATTTTTTTCCAGAAACATATCCAATTGTTTTCCTGTTTAAAAGCTATCTTTTTTTCTAATAAACTTTTATTAGATAAATTTTCCTGTATTACATCCCGTTTAAAGGTTATAAGCAATATCGTCCTAAAGAGTCTCAAAAGAAATACCACCTAAAAGTCACTTTAGCGGTGGAAGTATCAAGTAGTCGTTGGAAAATAATTGAATGTTCGTTGTTTAAACTGCATAAATGTCATTGAGAATAAATAAAAGAATTAAACTCGAACTGAGTTAAAACAAAAGAGGATGATAACAATAACTAAACTTACAAAATGGTGCATACGCTTTCATACTATATACATACATATAACAATCTATTCTCTATATGACCTCTCATTTCAAGACACATATCCAGTCTTTGCCTGACTTCTTTGTGGGCTGCGCTTATTAACATTTCTCAGTTTAACTCATTACAAACGTTTGTGATTTTTTATTTCAAATCATTAATATCTGGCGTGTTTTGTAAACCTTATGTTTCAAAACCTTCCATAAAAAATCGAGGGGTGTTAGATCTGGTGACTTTTCAGGCCACTATATAGGTCCATTAAGCCCAATCCATTTTTCTGGGAAAGTGTTATCTAAATATTGCTGCACAATCCTGGCCTTGTGGGATGGAACCCGTCGTGCTGAAACCATAGGTTTTTCCGTAGCTGCAACGGCACATTCTCCAGAAATGCATCAAGTTCTTCTTGTAGGAAATTTAAGTAACTCACGCTGTTCAATGCATGTTCATAAAAATAAAGCCCAGTTAAATGCCTACCGATGATGCCGCACCATACATTTACTCCAAAATGGCCTTGGTTTTAGACAATGTGGGGATTTTTAATGGACCAGTTGTGTTTGTTGCGCCTGTTTGGCAAGCCATTACTGACAAATCTACTCTTGAGCTAAAAAATTAAGTCTGTTTTCAATGTGACGCTCAGGCAAATACTCCAAATTGTGAATTTTGTAGTCATGATACCCATTGGTCTTTAATTCATTAGTCATTAGTTGAATGACTGATTTATCTAAATTCAATTTCCGACTAGCCTGCCGTATAGAATTTGGTGGATTTTGTTCGAAATACTGTAATGAGTCTAGCCGTATTAACATTGTTTCTTACCCTTCGGTCAATTATTTGATTTTTCGAACATAAAATGCATCTTCATTTCGTCGCAAGGTCGCCTCCAATCTTGTGAAGGTTCTGTGATCAGGAATGAGGCGCTCTGGATACCTTTCTCGATATAACTCTACAGTTCTTCTTGAAATTTTTTGTGACCCGCCGTAAATTAGCAACATAACAACTTTTCTGAATGAGAAAACATTTTGTAAGCACAAAAGTTATACGTTTGACGTACGTATTGAGTAATGACAAGTATTTTGTGACATTTATGTACTTTATACAACGAATATTCAATTATTTTCCAACGATTACTTGATCCTTCCACCGCTAATGTGATTTTTAGGAGGTATTTCTTTTGAGACTGTTTAGGACGATATTGCTTATAATTTTTAAACGGGGAGTAATACAGAAAAATGGCTCTAATAAAAGTGTATTAGAAAATAAGAGCTTTTTAAAAGGAAAAAGAATTGGGTACATTTCTAGAAAAAATATAATTGACGTCATTAGTCGTTTCTGTCAAATCTCAGATAATTTTATTTAAATTTTTTGTATCCTCACAGTAGGCCCATACCATCGAGTTTGAGACACCCTGTACATATATCTAGTGACTTATTGCTTTTCAGAATAGTGACCTATCTATTTAAAATGTCAGTATAGTTAAAACAATAGTCATCCGCTCAGAGCACTTTGTTAATAAAGTTGGGATCTGCTGCACTTTGATTTTCAAACCAAAACTCAAGACGACTGGGGAAATCAACTGTTTCGTTTCAACGGTCACTCTGTGGTTCGCCGGCGCATTCCCGATCAGAACAAATGATGTAAAGTAGGTTAAAATTAATGACATTATGACTGAATATTACTATATAGAAAAATCTGGCTAATTTGTGACCTGATGGTGGTTTTGCATGTACCTATCCTAATGTACCTATTCCTGTGGTGGTATTTATAATCTTAAATTTTAATAAAGCTCATAAAATACCCTTTTATACAATGAGGTTAATATTACCTTAAAATATAATGTTTCATAATCCACCTAATATAACGACATTAAATAAATTAAGTGTTACAAATTATATTAATTGAAGTAGAAGTAAATCGAGTGTTTATTAAAAGGGATTTGGTTATCAAAATTGTATCCCTACACAAGTTATACAGATAAAACAATGAATTGCACCATTACATAGCAGTGTATTAAAGGCTGTACTCAATCACCGATCTAAGTTCGCAGCTTAGAACATTAGAAAACACACAGAGGAGCACATACAAACAATGAAAATGCCGAGTCCATCTCAAAACAATTCAACAGGAGCTGTCGAGTTAATCCAAGCACGTTCTGAGACTTGTGAAAGTGGAACAGCAAAACAGGTTTTAGAGGTAAACGTGTTGGGTAGGACTGGCAGGAGGGTAAAACAAATAGGTGAGGCTTTGAAAGATGTAAACTGGAGAAAAAGCGATCGGACCACGAGAAATGGGATATGGAGTTATTTTTGTTACCACCGAATTCATCAACCATATTTGTAGATTCATACTTATAATTTAATTGTTAGAAATATGTTGTAATTCTGAAATAAAACGTAATTTAGAATTAAACGCAGTTTAATAATTTCTTATTCAGCGTTTTGAGGGATAAAAAAGTTTCATATATTTTTACTGTGACCGAACACTATAAGTAACGCTGCCAGAACTGATTGCAAAATAGTTATCATTTTCATAATGGGGTCATTCAGTATTTTCAAAAACGTTCTGATACGAAAAGTATTGCTCATGATTAGGCGATCCTAAAAATTTCAACTCAATCCGTTGAGCGGTTTTCAAACTATATGATTTTTAAAATGCGAATATTTGTCTCAGCCCTAAGAATGCAATGACATCACCGCATGGGTTGGTCAGCCGGCTTGGCGCTACTTCAGATGAGTTTCTGCATGTACAGAATGTTTTAGCGTTTGTGCATATTAAATTTAAACAATGGAAGCAAATTTCGTAAAAGCAGATTCTTCTAATTAGCCAGGAGTTGTTAATGGTTATGGACTTTTTTAATAAAAACCACGGCTTTATCAATGCTGAGATGGGAGGAGTGAAAATGTAAAGGTTACGGTTCAATAAAGAGTAAAGTTTCTTTAAAGTACATTTGTAGTGAAAGTTTTGATGTTTTTGTACAATAAGAATAAGAATTTTGCGTTTATTTGGACGAAACCGTTTCTATCACAGGTTTCAAAGATTTACCTAATCAAATACAAAATTCTTATTACTATATTTATTCCCACGGAAACTTCATAAAATCTATCTAATATCTTATAAATAATAAATATATTAATAATATAATATTTATTATGTATTTTTATATAAATACTTAGTACCTATAGGTATTTGTATAATATTCACAAAAAAATCAACAATGGGAAACACAACTGTATAGTGTTTCTAGAGGATACGAACGTATTTCTTACATACCTAAATTACGCAGTGTAGTTTTGTTGCTTTCAAAATAAGTTATTTTTCAAATAAAACATAAAAAAACAAGTTAAACTAGAGACTAGTAGGGTATTGATTTTAGATCGCATGACAGAATTACGGGGATATTATTATTTTCTTAGGCGTCTTCACACTAGTGCTCTCACATTGGGGAACAATACAATATTTATAACTTTTTCTTCCATATTGTTAAAAAAATTCGGTATCTTAACGTACTCAATCGAAACTTAACAGGCAACTAAAATTCGACTACCCGACTGACTGACAACACACGCAAGCATGCGGCATCGGTTTCCCATGCGGTGATGTCACACCCGCCGGTTCAGCGGATACTCAGCGCTCCAGTTTATGATTTTTTGATGACTTGTAGGCGATAAAATTCTAATTTTTTGCGGAAAACCTTAAAATTGCAATATCTTTCCTTTTGGCAAATAAAAATGAGCCCATTGAATGAGCCCATTGCCACCTCTGATAATACAGGCATCCAAAATTTCAAAAGATAGGTTCAAAATGCTTAAAATATTATAAAAAATCTAAAATATTTTTTTTTAATTTCAACACCTTGTAGATCTAAAAGGAACAACATTCTTAGTCGCTCTATTTTGATGTCGGTAACCTGCCATTAAGCTCTGTCCCATTATTAATTAATCACCCTGTATATGATTTATTTTGTGGAAGTGACCTATTAATACTGTCATGGAAAAATAATTTGGACAACTGTGCTGAACAAAAAACTATTGAAATTTGAAATTAAACAACTTGTATATACTAGTTGGTTTATTAAACAAAAAACCCTTAATTGAATTAATTACTAAATGAAAAAATATCATATTTAGGGACATTAGAATAACTTTCTACCAGTGAGAAATAATTACTTATAATTATACACAAATAATTGTTATATAAGATTAAAAAATTTTGCTTTACCACATAGAAATTTTTCACCACTGGTACATACAATAAAATAAATTACTACTTTTATATTATTTCGGAAAGACCGCACACAAAACTGTAGGACTAGATATAAGAAAATTTTTTCACTTTTCAAGTATTATACTAATAGGTATAGTATAAGTAGTATAGGTTTTAAATAGTAAGATACAATTTGGATGTCTATGTGTAAAGTTAAGATAAAGTTCAATATGGAGAGAGAACTTTAATAAAGTTATACAGAAATATGTATATAATTTACACAAATTCATATTTACTTATCTCAGAATTTATATTAACATTATATTTGTGTAGTTAAAACACTGTTCTATAATATTGTTATGCCACAAATTAATATAAACATGCCTAATACAGTTCTCTACATGCGCGCGGTAACACGTCACTGGGTGATCAGATGATTAATCTGATTGGTTGAGCCAAATCAGGTCGTGTAAATTCACACTTTTATTGGTGTATTTACATCAAATATAGTAAAAACACAAAGTATTAAGAATAATACATTTTAAAATATAACAGTACATACCATTACAAATATCTAAGAAGTCCATGTGAATTTCCACAATTTCTATTATTGCTGTAGTTCTAATATTTTTTATGAATACAGAAATAATTTAGCAAAGTCATCGTGGCCGAATAATGATGATAATCCTAACTATATTATACTTAACTTCGTATTCTTTTATTCCTGAAACCCCACACACTTAAGTTTATACACGAGGCGCTAATGGAAGCGAACAGGCCATGTTCGGGAGAAATAATGGAGCCTGGAATTCTCCATTTCATTCAGGCGCTTCTTAAACTTAATGGGAGTACTCAAATCTCGTGCATTTTAATAGGTATCGATTGATTTTACATGCTGGATAGCGGATATAATTTGGGCTGATTTGAGGATGCAATTACCGCCGATCAATCAGATTGCTGACAAATTTATTAGGTTGACTGAAAATAGCGTTTTAATACGCGGTAAATAAATTAGCACTGAATCATGTTTAAAATTGAAACGAAAATTGTTGATAGTTTTCATGACAGATTAAGCATTATTTGATGAATATGAATTTATTGTTCCTAATTAATTTCCATAAAATATATTAAATGTAGAATAAAATCAATGTTTACAAAAATAGTAATAATAATAGGAAATAGTAAAAACCATTTCTAAAATAATTGTATATAAACGCATATAAAATTGATTTTAGTTGCAAATATATCCTTAATTCCTTTCTACAATGATTGATTCACAGCCCCACAAAAAAAAGTGCCAGGTCCGAAAGACAAGACCATGGTATCCATATGGTTTTGGGGGGTCGCTGAATCCGAAATTCGGTGTCCGTTTGACGCGATTAGCTCTGGTTTAAGCTCAGTTCAAGGTCAAATATAGAAAATCAATTGTCAACAAACTAAACCTATGTATCTTTACGTTTTTGGGGTCGCTGAATCCAAATTCGGTGTCCGTTTGACGCGATTAGCTCTGGTTTAAGCTCAGTTCAAGGTCAAATATAGAAAATCAATTGTCAACAAACTAAACCTACGTATCTATACGTTTTTGGAATCGCCGAATCCGAATCCGGTGTTCGTTTGACACGATCAGATTTGATTTAAGTTCAGTTCAAGCAATTTATGTTGTTCGTATTTGATCCTATGTAAGACTATCCTCAAAATATGGCACCCTTATTTCAATGTGCGTTAGGTTTATAACATCCATGTTTGAAGTGATTTATCCATCAATATCATTGTAGTAACCCAAGGAAAATTCTTCATCGTTAGAAAAATATTTCTTATTTCTGTACTGATAGTAAAAAGCTTTCACTTTTCCGGCTTGCTTAGTATTTTTTTAGCCATGATATTAGGAACTCTACTCCATTCTCTGCCAGACGCAAATCTCGAACATCATTTACTTGTCTTTGTCTTTTTCACAACGTGATATGGAATATATTCGTCATCACTAGTATCACTAGCAATATCAGTGATAGTTTCATTGCCATCCAAATTTCTCCCTTCTTTAAAATGAAACCTTTCTCTCTGCTAAAACCCAATCAAATTTTTCACTTAGGTTTAAAACTAAAGTATCTTTCGTATGTTGATTGATCTATTTCTATTAGAAAGTAACGAGCGTTCAAATAAAAACGTGGTCAAGTTGGTTCTGAAAATTTGGACGTAGGGCGTAGCGTATAGCAAATGAACTTAAACGTCATCTGTCAAAGCGCTATATCGCCGCTATCAATTTGAATATTTTCGTTTTAAAAAGCGTTTAAAATGGTGTTTTCTCAATAACAAAAAGTGTTTATCATAGAGTCCTACTTTAGAAATGGACGCAAGATTGATGGAATATGGAAGTATTCCATTGAGGAATGTTTCATAGAATTTCAAAATCAATTTCCCGGCGTTGTTGAGTACAAAATTTTTCAAAGTGCAGTTCAGCGTTGTGTTAATGTTTTTCGTGAAACGGGCAGTGTAACAAGAAAAGAAGCGGCCGACCTAAAAAGCGGACTGAAGGATTAAAAGAAAATGTCCAACAAATAATGGAAAATGCGCCAAGAACTTCTGTACGTGTTTTATCACAAATGGTGGGAGTATCAGTCGGTACCTGCCACACAGTGTTAAAAAAAGATTTGCGTTTGTTCTCCTATCGTTTAACTTGTCAGCAAGAACTTTATGAAGTTGATTTTCCGCAACGGGCTGTATTTTGTGAATGGTTTTTAAACAACTACGGTGAACTTCATAATATCACCTTTTTTTCTGATGAAGCCTGGTTTCATTTAAGTGGTTACGTAGTATAAACCCACAAGTATTTGTGGGTTTATGTTTAATATTTATGTGAATTTTTCGGCTTAACCTTCTTTTGCACTGACCACTTTATTTTTTGGGAGCACTGTTGAGTATGATGCCCTTGTGTCTTTGCTTTTAGGTACTGCTCCTGTTAAGAACAAATCTATTTTTCTAATTACTGTAAAGAATTTTAATAATTGGAATTGTGGTAAATATTTTTTACTTTCTACTTCAAACACAGAAATAGATATACGAGTAAATTGTAGAATTTAATAAAGAAAATATTATCAAATTATACTACAACAAAAGTTATATTTTTTGGACGTTATAATAGTTTTTTTGCACAAAATAGAGAACCGTAATACATTTTTTACAAGGCATTTTTTCCATTTACAATAAGTTATTGCGGTTTGTTTCGAGTTACGGATAACCGACCTCAATTTATAAGTTACCTCGAATGCAAATGCAAATTTTTCATATTAAGTCGTATTCCAGCCTGCATTTTAATGCGCCCCATATTTTTAACGAGATCTTGACAGTGCTTGGTTCCGATGAGTAACATTAGAGCGTGCGATGAAATATAGCTGCATATTTCCCATGAAAAATTGCTTTACGACCTCTTCATTCTCGTTTTTAATTGATAATAAAACCAAATAAACTTTATTTTATAGCCCGCCATACATTGTATATTCAAATGGTAGTTTAAATTCAAATAAGGAGCAAAAATTCACATACTTCTGACATACTGAAAAGAAAAAAAATAATGAGTAATCCTTTACGCCAAAGGGATGGGTCAAGGGGTTGGTTTTCTAAATTTAGTTTTGCCCAACTAGAAATATTCTACACTGCCAAAGTAGATCATTCTACGCAACTATAGAATAATCACTGCAAAGTTTGGAAAAAACACTTTATGACGTTTTTTTAGTGTATCTTCCATAGAGATATGAGATATGATATAATATTTATTTTGTTATCACTTACTTGGGGGCTGTGTTGATTATCTATTTTTTTTCTTTCAATGTGGCAGAAATACGCAATCAAATAAAGAGGGTTACATATTACCCAACATAACTCAAGATTTAACTGTTCATTTGAAAAATGACTATTTTATCAAAACGTATGTGATGGTATATTGCAGGAAATTAAAATCTCGAACGTTGAAAATGACTCGTAAACGTAAATCTTTCATTTCTTTTAATGCACCCCTAAACCAGTATTGCATACATATGATAGGTCATATATCCAGGTCGTTTCTGTTTATGGTACATAAATAATATGTATTTTTCGTGGTATTTTTCTACAATGTAACAGGAATGCCTACTTCATATCCACGCATTAACTGAAATAGCTACATTTTTGTGATAATAACACGTGGTGCAATGTGCAGTACATTTTTGTAAGCATACAGATTGTAAATTATCTTTAACAAAATACGGTGATTAATGGTGTTCCTTTTTTATACTAATATTAATGGTAGTCGCTGTGAAGACAATGCCTGGCCGGTCAATATCAGTTAGTTTTAAATTTAGATATCTAAAACTAAATTCGTACCCTTTTCAGTATACTGATGTGGGTCCGACAAATATAAATGAAATTATTATTCACGAGTCCGATTAATGAAGGTTGGTTGTAAACACGCTTTAGAGTTAAAATTTTTTTTTCATTACCATCAATGGGGTAGTTTCCTTCAACTGCAAAGAAAACCGAAATTTTAGTTTCTTATAAAAATGTTTTTTTATATTTTTGGTGAAAGAATCCGTTAGTTACATCGGCAAATTTTTTCGTTTCTTATTTTAATTTAAAATTTATTTACGCATATAAAGTACATAAATGAAAAAGTAGGATGGAAAAGGGGTAACATAAAAGTTAAGCCTGCTACTCACTACGCGTCGGCGCGCTGATTGGATTCAACAATTCACCAATCTGCGTATAGTAGTAATAACGGTACCTTGTGGCATTCATGCCACTCTTGAAAGTAGCTTTTAATAATATTTTCTGCTCGTGTACGAAACGGCATAAACGAAAAAATTGTGGCAATTTTCTATTATTTTTCTAGTTTGTCGACTTGACTCGTATTAAAATTCAAATTAATTTACAACATGAAAATCCAATGTGGACTTCTGCCTACATTTATATGACTTTGTAATGTAGTTTCCTACATGCATGCAAAATGGCATAAGCGAGAAAGACGTAAAAATTTTTATGAATTTTCCAACAACTTTGGGACTTATGCCTTCATATTGAACCCATAGAGGAGTGATGCCTACTTGACACAGTACATTATTTATAGAAAGTATCATAAATTTTCAACGGCATAAATGAGAAAGTTATAGAATGAAATTAAAAATTTTCCGCAGCTTTTCCAAAGCTTTATTTTCTTTAATCCTTAGTAGGACTTATGCCAATGTTGTTATGAGCTTTTCGAATATAATAATGTCATATTTCTAATTGGCATTAATGAGAAATTGATAGACAAATAAAGATGTTTTTCACATTTTCTTACAAAGTTTTTCATTTTTAGGTCCCTTGCGACACTTATGCCAAAAAAATTTTGTGATAAAATCGATACTTCTCTTCAACTTATGAACATGGCATAAGAGAGAAATACGTCGCTGTACACGTTATTTTTTTGAAAAGGAAAATGAAATTTCCACAAAGGTGTCCCGCAGCCCATCTTTTAAATTTACACTACAAGGTAGACTTGAAACAAGAGAAGAGATAACAAAATACTGGTATTAAATACATACATAATATAATATTTATGAAAATACTTGTCTTATTGAGCATTATGTAATGTTAAAAATGTATTCCTTAAATTTAATTTTAAAAGTTGCAGGATTCAATAATCTAATATCTGCTGGAGTAGCAATATATAAATTATAAATATTATAGCAATATCTCCAAAAAGTTAATGATGTATGAGTGTACATATAAGAACCCTATAAAGTAAATTAAGTTTATAGGCGCCTGTATGATAAGTTATTTTATTTACTAAATATGGAGGATACTTGTAAAATAATAAGCAACGAAGGTTCCTTCTTTAATGCATAGTTATCCATTTGCGTTAAATAATTTATAAAAAATAAGCTTAAACTTCCTAATCCCATAAATGAACCTTAAGAAAAATTTTTGTAACTTTTCAATTTTATTGATTTCTATTTTATCAAGACAATGACCATAAACAACGTCGCAATAATTAAACTAAAAACCAAAGCATCGGGTAGTTGAATTTTAAGTTTACGTGAAAGAAAATGACGACTTGAATAAAACATTTAACAGAGATTACCGTAAGCCTTTTGATTAGATTTGCTAGTGTGTGATTTAGAAATTAAGTCCACATCTAATAGTAAATCCAAATCCTGGCTATTTTTGTACATTGCAAAATCTCGCCTACGATGTTAAGATTAAATTCTTATTGGATTGTGTTACTGTGTTTACCGAATATCTTAACAAAAGATTTTGTTTATGTCAAAGTGAAGATAAATCAACCAAGTTATTAATGTCTGCATTTAAGACCATATTAGCATAATAATTATACAGGGTGTCCCTGAAAAGAATGAACAACGCTTGACTACAGGTTCCTTGGATGAAAATAAGACTATTTAGCCTAACTTACCTAGACACAAAAATGCACGCCTACTGAGATTTAGCCTTCTAAACATAGAACATATAACCTAGTTTTTTTCAAATAATTTGAAAACTATTTTTCTTAGAAACTTCAAATTTGGTACACTTATTTTTTTATGTAAGGGCAAGGTAAATATAGAATTTGGTGAGAATACATGTATATATAGAGAACATCCTGTATAGGGTGTTCTCTGTCTAGGGCCTGTGCGCAACTGGCTATCCCGTAACTTTTTTGTGTGTACGCCAATGACGACAGTATTTTTAAAAATAAGCATTAATTTAGAAGATTTTTTTGCTCTTACAAAATTTTGATATCGTTTATGGATTTCGAGTAAAAGTGGCATTTTTTATACATTAAATATAGGCAAAACAGTCCGATTTGTAAAAAATAATTTATAACTGCAGCCTCAAAGCAGGGAATAATAGTGAAAAAACGTCACATTAAAAAAAATAATAACCACATTTTTAGTATTAGTATTATCAATCAATAAAATAAAAATCAATACTAATTTTTTAAATAAACAATATCAACTAATAATGTAAGAATGTCAACATTAACATTTTAAATAAATCTAAATTGATATTTGTAATCATATTAAAATAATGTTACAGTAGGTAAATGCTCAAAGTTACTTCCTTGTTCTTAAACGCAAGCATTAGTTCTTCGAAAATTAAAATGAATTTTCTCCAATAATTGTGCATCACCTCTCATATCACTGATTTCATGTTGTATTCTTTACCATAATTAGTTTTTTGTATTTACTGAAAAGTTATAAAATGTGGTCCGTAACGCTCCCCAAAGGAAATAATTACATGGGTTTAGGTCCGGGGATTGAGGTGGCCATTTTAAAGGGGCATTATTTCCTATACCTATCCACCTGTTAGTATAGTAACCTGTAATATCTGGTCTTTTAATACTCTATTAATAGAATTTTTTGAAAGCTAACCTCTGCCGCTAAACGCCTTTTATTTACTTGAGGAATTTCTTCGACCCTTTCCAAAATTTGTTCCTCCAGCTGAATAGTTCCGGCCGAACATTATCCACGATTTAATGTCACAGTTAAAAGTTGTGATTTGGAATTCTTCGATTAGGAAATCTCAGCATATGTTCGAACAGTAGCACAACAATTTCCTTCAGAATAACCCAAAATTAATAACGTATCAGTTTGTTCAGCAAAAGTATAAATTGAAATAAAAAACAAAGTAAACTAAAATTAAATCACAGCTATCTTAACACTAAACCTTTTAATTATTGTTATGAATTTGTTTCTTTGTTATATGCCACCTCGTACTAGACTATTTTATTTATCTTAAACTAATTTTATATTATTTAATGTGTAAAAAATGCCAATTTTACTCGAAATCCATAACCGATATCAAAATTTTGTAAGAGGCTTATTTTTAAAAATATAAATTCTGTCGTCATTGACATACATACAAAAAAGTTACGGGATAGCCAGTGGCGCACAGGCACTAGAAAGAGAACATCCTGTATATGTATTATCACCAAATTCTATATTTACATTGCCCTTATATAAAAAAATAAGTATACCAAATTTGAAGTTTCTAAGAACAGTTTTCAAATTATTTGAAAAAAACTAGGTTATCTGTTCTATATTTAGAAGGCTATATCTCAGTAGGCGTGCATTTTTGTGTCTAGGTAAGTTAGGCTAAATAGTCTTATTTTCATCCAAGGAACCTGTGTTCAAGCGTTGTCCATCCTTTTCAGGGACACCCTGTATATAAGTTAGTTCCTTTTCTAGTATGCAAATACCGAATATTGAATCTTTCTAACAGCTACGTCTAAATGGTAGTGGTGTGATTGCCATCATATTCTCGTCATATACTGATAGTCCGAAAAAGAATTCAGGAAACGACTTTGAACCGATTCCACTATATACAAAGGTTACAATAATCAAGTTTCGAGGATGTTAGAGAAAAATGGAGATATTTTACGTCAGAAATATTGTTGAAAGACGAATTTCTAATAACAAATCCTAATGTTTCAAAGGCAGTATTGATTAATGTGATTTTAGAAATAACGTTTTTCATCCATTTATTAAAGAAATATATTATTTTTCCTACACACACTTCAATTACCATTGACATATTCGTTTCGACTGACTGAAGCCAGCTTATATAATTGTCGTAATGATATACAAGCTACTATGACCCTAATCCTCGATGACCTTTCCGATGTCATCCGCCGTGTCGGAGTTAGGTCGTTCTGAATTCGAATCGTTGGCCGTTCGTGCAAGCTAAAACCGGTCTGCTGTTAAATTCAATCAAATTAATGCCTTAGGTGCAAAGTCGCTGGCAAAACAATGGCAAGTCAATAAATTAAATTGCAGGGATCACGCCTGGCTATTAACGATTTTACAGGAGGGGAGAGGGGGGATTTTCGGTTTCAGAGGGCGGCTGGCGTTGATTCGTAATGAAAACATTTTTTAATACAGTTTCATATGCGTGGCAACGTAGACCGCAAAATGTTCCGCGCCTACATTTTTGTGATGTGTTGGAACTGTATGATTTTTAATTGCACGGGGTTATTCACATAACATTTTACCTCCCTTGTCTTTTTTACCTTTCCATTTAAAAAAAATATATTTATTTTAGTAAATTTCCTTGCGATATCATGGAAGTTGAGTTGTTGAAAAATAAACCAAACTTGAGTTTTTTTCTTAATAAAACACCACGACCTTCATATGTCATGTGGATATTTCCGGCATCTCGTAACTTTGAATTGCCTTTCGCACTGTCTACTGTTAGGTTGTCGTCTGTTACGGTAACCGACCGCATACAAACGACAAATCTCATTTAAATTGTATTGACATTCTCCGTACATTAACACCATATCTGCTAGATCTTGATCAGAAAAAAGTATATACACCGGCCAAGTAATACTGCAACACACAACCCAAGCACACAAGACATACCGACTGCTGACCTGCCACCAGATTTGCTTGATTGTGGAAGTCACTGGAACGTCAGCCAATTAGAGAAGAGCTTCACGCATATAGTCAGCCCGAAGCATTCTGGTCGTGCACGTGCACAAGATGCACAGGATAGGCTTACATTTATGGTTATATTAATCCTCCACAATGGATAAAGTCAAGATTGCCATGGAACTAGCGTGTGTATACTTTTCGCTGTTAAATTTTCTAACCAATCCATTAAATTCTTGGAAAAATATCATATTATAAAAAATGTTTCTTAAATTTTAATTATATTTCACAAGTATGCTGAACGATATATTGATAATAAATAAATGTAGTTCTTATAAATATAATAATAATAAATAAATGATTTTATTTGCAATTGCATACAATAATTTAACACAAGATTACAAATAAAAAGAAAAAATGCAAGTAATACAAATTGCAAAAAGGCAGAGTTCAGGTTAAACCTGCTCTTCCACTCAACCAAAATAATATTTTAATCAAATTTTTCTAAAACTAACAACTAGAAATAAATTAGATAAACATATTTAAGATAAGTACACAAAATTACAGTTGAAAAAACAATTATAGAGACTAAAAGTAATACCACTAGTACAAAAAAAAAATGGATATTATATATTATAGTATCAAGAAAAATCTATCGGATAACATATTTTATTTAATCTTTGACTTAAATATTGGTAATTTACAGGTTTTAAAGTAATGCGGGATTAAATTGTAATATTTGGTAATTTGATAACTGAAGCAGCTCTGAAATAAAGATGTTACATGAGTTGATACAGATAACGTATTCTTAAATCTTATATTCAAATTGTGAATATCTGTTCTGTAAGTAATTTTATCGTAAATATATGGTGGAGTCTTGAAACATAATATAATTTTATGAAACAGGCAACAGCTATGTAGTGATTGTCTCTGTTCAATTTTCAACCAGTCAATTTCCTCAATTTTAGGTGAAATATAATCACGCCTTCTAACATTACATATTAATCTTACACACGAATTTTGTATTTTTTGTAAACGCACCTTTCCTTAAAAAGGGATAATAAACCACATCACAATAAGTCGAATGGGACAATACCAATGCATCACACAAGGCAATTCTATTCTCTTTACTATGTATTTCCCTACTTGCAAATATTAATTTAAAGTTACCAAAAGATCGTTTAATGATCATTTTAACGAAGTGTCAATAGTTAAGCCTAGACTTTTAGCAATCACCGCATATTTAACATTGACACTATTTTTAAGTCGCGCTCTAGCGGAACGTAGGCCAAATAATATAAGTTTGGATTTGGAAGGATTAATAGAGAGGCAAATTTTGTTAGAAACATTTAAAAGGGAATTTAAGTCATTCGTAATTCTTTGATTAGCTAATTGTATGTCAGATTCTGCAAAAGAATAATACAATTGAGTATCGTCAGCATAAAAGTGCGATTTACAATAAGATACAACATTTACAAATTGAGAAGTATGAATCGTAAAGACCAAAGGACCTAAAATGGATCCCTGAGGAACACCACAGTTTACCATTTGATAAGTAGTGTTCTATTGGTAAGATAATTCTCAATCAAAGAAAGTGGTTAATTGCCAAAGCCAAGCCAATATAATGCAATACTGAAAGAAGTAGATGATGACTAATTCTATCAAATCAAGTATAAGTTATATTTCAAGAGAGTAACGATATATTTTATCCCGTTTCTGCTATCAAGGCCAATCGAACCCCTGAGAATCTCATCAGTATTTTGCGTAAATATCAGCACCCCGAATGTGGAAATTTTTGCCGTGCAGCATCAATTTGAACGCCTGATTAACGTCGCATTCGTGGTATTATATCTTATAGTTCAAGCATTATAGAGAAATGCTTACAGAAATTATTACCTGGACAAAAAAAATATGACCGTATAGAAAATTAAATTTTAAATTGAGTTTCTTGTTCTTTAAACTCGATCCAATATGGCGAACATGGTTAAAAAAAATCGCAAAGTTGAAAAAAACGGTTTTTCTAAAATAACTAAAAAAATATAGCACGGATTGAAAAATTTTAAATGAGAAAGTTGTAGGTTTTAAAAAGATCTATCGACAGATTTTTTGAAAGTATCGATTGCTTTGTTACTTTTCGAGATATATCGAAAAAACCGTTAAAAATCTTCTCTTTTCTCTTCTTCTATAACTCGTTTACATTTACGTGCCCATATTTGCTATTTACTGCAAGCATAGCCCGCGGCAAGCCAAAAAAGTACATTTTTGAAAAATTTAAAAATATTAATTATTTTTCGAGATATATCGATTTTTTGAAAAAAAGGCGCTCTCGAAAATTGGCTAGATCTTCTCAGCGGATAGCCCTACAGTAACGATTTTCGGTTTATTTTCTTCGTAAAGAGTTATATTATCATGCTGTTAAAAAATGTTGACGATTTTATTAATTTTAAGGATCAAAAAATGACTGAAAAAGTTGCACTTTTTTTGGGTATGTTTTTTTCAAATAACTATTTCAATTTTTATTATTTTTTTGTACTTAATCTGGGGTAGCTAAACACGAATATTATAGCATTTTCGCCTTAGAAGCAAAATAGACCCGTAAATGTTTAGTTTTCTTTCTTTAAAAGTCATTTTCATAAAATAAAAATTGAAATAGTAATTTGAAAAAAACATACCCAAAAAAGTGCAACTTATTCAAAGTCATTTTTTGATCCTTAAAATTAATAAAATCGTCAACATTTTTTAACAGCATGATAATATAACTCTTTACGAAGAAAATAAACCGAAAATCGTTACTGTAGGGCTATCCGCTGAGAAGATCTAGCCAATTTTCGAGAGCGCCTTTTTTTCAAAAAATCGATATATCTCGAAAAATAATTAATATTTTTAAATTTTTCAAAAATGTACTTTTTTGGCTTGCCGCGGGCTATGCTTGCAGTAAATAGCAAATATGGGCACGTAAATGTAAACGAGTTATAGAAGAAGAGAAAAGAGAAGATTTTTAACGGTTTTTTCGATATATCTCGAAAAGTAACAAAGCAATCGATACTTTCAAAAAATCAGTCGATAGATCTTTTTAAAACCTACAACTTTCTCATTTAAAATTTTTCAATCCGTGCTATATTTTTTTAGTTATTTTAGAAAAACAGTTTTTTTCAACTTTGCGATTTTTTTTAACCATGTTCGCCATATTGGATCGAGTTTAAAGAACAAGAAACTCAATTTAAAATTTAATTTTCTATACGGTCATATTTTTTTTGTCCAGGTAATAATTTCTGCAAATTTAACATTAATCCGTGACAGAATGCTTGGACTATTAGCGAAAATATAGTAAACACATACACTATTTGATTTGTTCTGTGTAGCCTCGGTTATCTGCTTTATGTACAGTTTTTCTATAACAGCTATAACACTTTGTTTTATTGTATTTCTTAAAAATATCTTCAACAATTTTAAAGTTAAAAAACAACGTCCATTTTCACCTATTATGATATGGAAGGGAGGGTAGGATTTCGCAATACTTTCAAAAGTCTCTTTGTTTCAGAAACAGTATTACAAAAGTTATTTTTACTTCATTATAAAACATTTCTTTATTTTAAAAAACTTTCATTCGGTTTCACTACTGAATATTTTGTTTTAATTAATTTGAAAATGCTTTGGGGAAACTTATTTTTTTTAGTTTTTTAAATTATCTACGTCAAATAATTGGGACAATGTTAAATGTTTACTGAACTATACAGGTTGTTAATGAACTTATGTCAAAAATTTAAAGGGGTGAGAAAGGAACAAAAACTAAGTTAACATGTCGAAACCGTCACTGCTGTCTTTATTTTAAACGGAAAATAATTTAGAACAAAAGCAATAATCGAAGTTCGATGAGCAAAACTATTAGCAATTCCCTCTGTCAGAAACTATCGCTTTTGAGAGACGGACTTTCCTCTTTAACCAACATAAGCACGTAGACGCTGCTTCCGTAAGGTTGAATTTATTTATATTGAAAAGGGGGAACGGAATGCTCCGTAAATTTTTATTAGACTACGCAGTAAGGCCCTTAGTTTTTATATGGACCTCCCTAAATATTTGAGTAACAGTTCGAAAGTGCTCGCAAAGTGAAAGTGTTGGTACTAGAGGGAGGATTGTTAACATAAATTATAATTTAACGCGCTATCATAACTCACGCGTTCAGTTTGTAAAACGGTTTGTGTTGTTTAACGAAAATAATATGAGACGGTTATGTTTTTAAAATACGTCCGGATATTTTAGGACGGGTAAATAAATAAGTGCACCGTTTCGTATAAACGTTTCTGGAAAGTATATAATAAAGAAGATATAATATTTTAAACAGGGAAGGTAAATACTGTCATTTCGGCATCTTAAAACTCCTTCAAGATATTTTATTCGTATTTTAAACTTAGACTTAAGGGTGTCTACACGCTAATCTATGCAGGATTATTAAAATCTCAAGCCTTGCGTTAGGGGTAGTTTCATTGGGTGAGTGCCATTGTTGGGGGACTAGTACTATAAAAATTCCTTGCTTTGGAAATACAAAGAAGGAAACCAATTTCATTCAAAGTTTGGTAGGTCATAATAAGAATGTAAAGTCGACAGAATACTTCAATTAGCATAAAAACGATTTTTTTTGTATATCCGAAATTTGTAGGTTAATTAGGATGGTCAAATATTTAAGTTATTTCTTGTAAAATATGTTAGTCCTTGACGAAAATAAATTAGAATAAAGAACCACAATAGTTCAACTGTCCTATAACTGCATTTTAAGAATTACTTCTTCAAGTGGCCTCCTCTATAAAATTGGAATTGTTATCTGAATATTTATAGATATCATATTTTATATAAAATACCAGCCCTGTCCAAAAGAGTTAAATTTTGAAACGACAATGTTAAACGTGTGACAATCTGTCTAGATCAGAGGTCCCCAACCTTTTTTGTCTTGTATACTACGTGTCAATTTTCTAATATTGAATTGTTACAAATTCATCAACTTCAACTTTGATAAAAAAAGCTATCAAAAACTTTCTCCCGATAGCCCATAATGCAGGAAACCAAAATTACTGATATCCCTTTCCAAGCTGTACTTTAAGATCTCCGTTAGTGTTTATTCTTCTTGTAGGTAATATGACATCCGTTTCTTCAATGTCGCCGTATGGATCGATAATCCACTGTGGTATTTATTACCGTAGTCAAAACATTCTCAAACCTACTTCCAAAGCTCTAAATCTTCATCATATTCCATAAACATTTATGATTTAAAATGTTTTTATCTGCTCCCACTATAGTAAATAGATTATTAATATATTGTTTTTAAGGAGGTAAGTGAATTTTACCGTAGAAGTGGAAGTTGCTATGGATAAAGGGAGGTCTGTGGGGTAACTTACCTCCCTAGGGAAAAAACAAATAAATATAAATATTTGATGAACATTACATTTTATTAATTATTATGAATGAATATTTATAGTAATTGTACAGTTATTACATTTAGTAACATTTATAAAATCTGTATAATTATTCCCCTCGCGTTTACTAATTGTCACATTATTCTCAAAATGATTTGACCGTTCCATTTCAATCACCGGAGGCTCAATTTTACCTGACTGATCCATTAAAGCAGCATGATGCGACGTACTACTAGAACCTGAAGTTGAAGTGTCACTGTAAAGAATCCTGTTGACTATTTCATTTTTCACCACCATGGAAACTACACAAGGAGCCCGAACTCCATATAAACAAAAATCTTACCAAAATAAGATGGCGCTAGTGTTTCATATGTACCGTTTAGAGAGGAGAGATAAAAAAGCGGCAGTTTGAATTAAATCAATCATGTCATTTTTGTGATGTGTTAAAAAGTTTAAAATAAATAATGTAAGCTACTTTGAATTATATAAATAATGAAAATATGTCATTCCGGACTGTAATTAAACTAAATAGATAATAAAAAATATTAGCTTTATGAGTAGAATTTGATGTTTGTAGAAAGAAACTAGTTTTCAAGGAATTTATGACGTGATCTTGTTAATATTAATCATAACCTATAAGTAAGGTTTATGTTTTTGATAATTACTTTGTTAACGATTTTAGTTTAATGTAAGTAAAGAATAGTCACATTTTATATAGAAAGTTCCCTTTAAAAATATAGTAATTCTTGTATTATTAATATGGAATTTTTACTTGTGGTAATAAAAAATAGAATATAAAAAACTAGGTGTTTTAAATAAACTTTTTAAAATATTGCAGATGTCCGATTTTGAGTCCAGTGATTCAGTTGACTTATTAGACGCATTGTCCAGCTTGAGTGATGATGAAATAGATTTACTCTAAGAAACAGAAAGAGTAAAAAATAAGAACTACTTTGTTACTGTACCTGAATATAGTGGCCAAGTTTTTTTAACATTTCCGTGTTAGCAGGGAAGTAGCCAATAGAATTAAAGAAAAATATGCCATTTCTAATTATTTAACCCATCATTCTGGTAAATTTTGCATTGCCTTAAGCTCTACAACAACCAGAAAAGTTACATACTTGCTAAAAGTAACTTGTCTCCACAAATTATAGAATTTCCGAGGTAATGAGGCAGTTTTAATTTCCAGAGGTTATAGGAATAATTGATGGGACACATAAAAATTGATCGGCCCTTACAGAAGTGCTTGAAGAAAATATTAATATACCTGCATATGTGCCTCCAAATCAAAATAATCGAAATCGGCATGACGAAAAAGACGATAGGGAAGGAATTCTTATAAGAGACTTAAGAGAGTATATTTTTGAATAAACAATAACACTATATTAGTGTAACTGAAAACTAACTATGGATAGTCGATAAATTATGGTTGGACAATTTCTAAGCTGATTGCCATGTTGTCGGTTTAGGCTTCTCAATGCTTTGAGAGACATATCACTCTCTTCTTCAGAAGAACTATTTCTTTTGAAGGTGAGAATGATATGTCTCTCAAAATATCAAGAAGCCTAACACAACATGACAACCAATTGATACCAAAATGTTAACAAAATATACTCCATTATAAAGGTCACAAAAAATAGGTAATCCAAATATTTTATA
This sequence comes from Anoplophora glabripennis, assembly GCF_000390285.2. NCBI lineage: Eukaryota > Metazoa > Arthropoda > Insecta > Coleoptera > Cerambycidae > Anoplophora > Anoplophora glabripennis. The sequence continues at coordinate 525,073 of NW_019416928.1, forward strand.
ACTGTTTAAAATCGATCAGTTTGCTGGGTATATAAGTATTTTAAAATTGCTGTAAAATTTAATTCTACTTTCGTAAAATTGTTGATTTAATTCGAACGTAACATGATTCCATGACTTATTCCAAGGTAGGGCATAGACCAAAATTAATAAGGTAGCTATTATAAAGAAATATTTTAGCAGTGTTCTATATTTTTATTATATATTTTGTAAATAAAATGTTTATCTACCAAAAATTTCAATGTTGTTTTTCTTCTTAAAATTTCATTTTGTTCATGAAGCAATTGATGTTTAAATATTTAGTAAAAGTAGGTAATCAATTACCATTATAGATCAATCAGCATCAATTACTACACAATAATATCCTCTTTAAATTGTATTCGATATCTGAATTTCAATCAGTTTTTTACTAACAGGAAAGAAATAGCAACTAACTGGAAATGATTTCTTCAATTCAGTAATGATAATAACTATATCACTAGCAAGACTTTAATTATTTATGCATGTAATATAAATTACAAGAATATGTAGAAATAAATAAAGTATACTTTGTTGCTATTGTCAATATTATGCTCTGAACATATTCGTTGCTTTGCCGAGACCTCATCACACGCCAACAGAACTTTTCTTTCATTAGATTATACGGGATGCTCACCTTCTATTGTTGTTGTTGCTTCTGCAAGGTACATAAAGAAACAATGTCAATGTATTCAATTATACAATATTTTCACTTTCTCTACATTATTGAGAATCAAAGAAGCTGCTTCCAACTTCCAAATTATTCGACCTTTTGCCATAATATTAATCCACTATTCGGTCAAGTTGTAATATAGAACTGCTGGACAACATTAGATTAAAAATTCAGATCATAAACGTACAGTTTCTCATTTAAATCTGTTGGCAGTCATTCACTGCACATACTATTACCATATTTAAATTATTTTAGAAACTTTTTATTTGCTACTATAAAAACAAATTGCAATAATTATTGACTTGACTCCTAGTTTTTAGGTTAGTACTGTTAGTAGCAGTGGCGGCTCGTGAAGGAGGACTCTGGGACTCCGCCCCCCCCCCCAGATATTTTCAAACTATAAACTTAAAATAATATATTTATTTAAATCAATAAGAAATCTAAATAGCATGCATTCAATATCTCTTGGATTTTAGGTTGGTTGCATAAAGTGCATATACTCCGTGAACATAGCTCAGATGAATAATAATCCCCACTCCATTGCGGACTGTGAAATCTTGAGTCCATCGTGCAAGCATATTTTTACATATGATTGGATAAATTGGCAAGTGGAGGGGATAGACGACGATAGTCGGATAGTCTCGCGCACTTTGTTTTGGACTCCATGAGGCAGTAACCCGTATCACTGAAGTGTGGTTATACGTGTTTTGTTTTTGCTTTGACGCTCTTTAAGACATTATATTTTATAAGTTTAAGTTCAAAATGAGGGTTTGTGAAATAAAAAAACTTGTTATTAGTAATTTAAGTTTAGAGGAAAAAGTCGAATTGAAAAATAACGGACGTCCAACGCCGGTGTTGAATTTAGTTCAGGTGCAGAAAGAGTGCAAAAGTAGGCTGGCTTTTATTCGCAAATTTGATAAAAACATTTATGTTGTGTGGTTGTGACGAAACAAATAGATTTTTTGTTTTGTATGTTTATTGTTTGGAGGAGGCGAAGAAAACTGGACGAAATCTGTAGTTTCTGACTTGAAACATTTACCAGACAAGATTAAGATGAAAATTCTCCTAAACACAAAAATAAGTTGGTGAGTTTTTTACTTTTAGGAAGAGTAAATATTGCTTCTTAAGTAGTGCTTATGCGGAACAAATAAATAGTCATAACGAAACAGTTAAGAAAAATCGATTGCTTCTTTAAAAAATTATAGATATCTTAAAATTATGTGGAACATGTAAAATTCCTCTTCGTGGACATAATGAAAAAAGTGACTCTGTAAACAAAGGAGTATTTTTAGAACTGATAGACTATAGTGCAAAAATTGATCCCCTTTTAGATAATCTTAGTGATGCCCATGTTTTTAACGGAACTTCAAAAACTATACAGAATGAATTATTACAGTAATCTACATATTTATATCCTAACTGGGTTGGTTGATCGATTATCCACTTCAGCCTCCACACGTTGGAATTTTACTTCTCGCATTGTATCTAAGTACCTACTGTACACACTGACAGTATTCATTTTGGGGTACTTGCAAAAAACAATGACCTTCAAATTCCTTAAAAATTTTCGCCCCACCGCACCCCCCGCAGCTTTTATCATGTACATCCTCTTTTCAAAATGCGCCCTCCCTGTATTCAAACCCACGGGCCGCCACTGGTTAGTAGATATATCTACTCAACTCATTTTATAAAATAAAATTGATTATTTGCTTACTTCACTCGTATTTATTATGCTACATTCACTTGGAACACTAGCGCCACCCCAACTTCTGCCATTTCTTGGACAAATTTTGTCAATTTTCCCGTATGAGTTCGTGCTCCTTGTCTAGCCTCCCTGGTCACAACCTTCATTAGCAAATATGTGTCATCGGGTGCCTGAACGAGGAAATCGTTGACTTGTTCTCTCGTAAAAACGTTGACTTTTTAGGTATATAGCCGTCACGTTTCAAAAATGCTCTCAGCTTGGGGTATTTTGATATATCCACATTCTTCTCTATAAAAATAGTTGACTTAATCATTGAATGTTCACTCCACAAACTCGCCGGTGACTTTAAAGTTCTGGACTTCTCCATGAAATATGCTAGCAGTGACATTTTAGAAACACCAGTATTTTTTATCCGACATCATTCTTTGAAATTTCTATATGCTCGTCCGTAGCGCACTTTCAACTTCTCGGGCAATAAAAATTCGAAGGCAGCATTTGCTGCACATTCTATTTGAAAATCACACATTTAAGCAGAGAACGCATTAACACAGGATTGTCTGCAATTGCCAAATCCGTCGCATTTGGCAATTGCACACAATCCTGCTCGCGCTCTCCTTGAGTATGTATGACCCAATTGAGATGCTAATCTCTTCGGCAATTTCTCTGATAGTTAATCGGCGCTTTACACACTCCAGATCTTTGCTTTGTTGAGTGTGGGAGGCATCAGTTGAAGTCGAAGGACTTCCTGGTCGAGGATCATCTTCAGTTGACTGACGACCACCTTTTAGATCGTAAAAATCATTTTTAACATTGTGTACGACCCAGAGCATCATCTCCGTAAGCTTGTTTTAAAAGTTGAAACGTTTCCGTGAAAATTGTTCCCAGTTTGATACAAAATTTTACTTTGCATCATTGTTCCAGAAAATCGCACATTTCAAAAATCGTCATTAACACTTAATTACGTTGCACTCAAATAACAATATCACGAAACTTAAATGCGATATGAACAATCCAAGAAAATGTGATTGCCGAGGAGGTTATGTGCAACGCAATGCTACCAACTGCATGTCGCTACATATCTCCATTAGTGCGTAATTTAAAAAATTCGGTTATTTTCTGAACAGACCTTGTATTTTTTAACCCTTCCTTGAACCAATCTTTTCAACTGGTAGCCGCTATATTATTTTCAAAAAAAAAAAAACATTACAAGTCTTTTTAATCACTTGTTATATTTTTCACGAGAATTCATTAAAAGTCATAGTTGCGTTGAAGGAGAAAAGTTGTGGAGCTTAATTAAACTTCGAGGGAAGATGCATTACAAATGAGATAATGAAAAAAAAAACGGAATGATAAGCCTGTACCAACTTGTTCCAAGTTAAAAAGTTCAGAGTGTAACTTTACAATTATTCGTTTAAGTACTCCTAAAATTCCTATACCTCTACATTTATCTCTTCAAGGAAATAAAACAGAAATGAGTGAAATAACTAATACCTCCAAGAAAATAATAAACCCATAACCTAACAATTTGACGCGACATTTTCATTTAGAAAAATTGTCTTAAAATAATTAAACACTTAAACACGATACCCTTCGAAATTAAATTCCCTTCTTGTATTTTTCATCTACATTGATTTATTTAAATAAGAAATTACACTGAAAATGCACGCATACGAAGAAACACGCCTTCGTAACCGCAAAACACAGTATGCACTGCAAGCTGCTACGATGAACGCCACGCCGCCAATGTCTTTCTACTTCGGGTGTCGAATGCGGTTAATTCCAAGAAAGTGACGCAGGGGCCTTCTTGGAATTCTATCTCAACAAATATGACTTTATGAAATAAAGGTGTCATTGAGCAAACGTATGCTTTTTATGTAGGTACCATTTTATATTAATATAGGTCCTGGAATAATCCGGTTTTATCTGCATTCCATCTGCCCCAGTGATAATAAAACTGACACACGTAATTTTTATAGGCTAGACAATAAACGATATGCACTTTTATAGTATGATAATTTCTTTTCGTTTACATAAAAAGCAGTCAATATGTAATAATAATCTGGAACACCTATTGATCGGCGGCAAATTATCCGAATTGATTAGATAAAATGAATCTGTAAATACACCGACGTTATCTCTGTAATTCGAGCGGCAATATGAATTTAGTTAACAACAGCAACAATATCAGTCGAAATGTTATCGAATGTAACCACTAAACTTGACGCAATTACTTCCATTTCAAATGGAACCACCTGCATGAGAAGCAGTAATATCCATAAATGTTTGTAAAGACTCTATTAGGTATTACGAAACTTCAACTATTTATAAAATGTAATCACCGAACAATTATTTATTAATGAAACAGGAATATTTTATGGTTACAGGTTGTACCAGTGTCCAAAGTACAAACTGTAATATAACAACCCCAGGTTCGACAAAAAATAAGTAAACGTAGTTGTGGCCAAAAACATGTGATCGTCATAAGGAATCCCTACGTTGTATGTTTCTATTTTTTAATTGACCGAAAGGCGCTGGCTACTAACTTTGTGGAGGGGATGTATGGTTTAATTTTATAAAACAAAAGCAGAGTAAATACACCTAACCTTTATTTACATACAATTCAAATTAAACATGTGACAAATAGAAAGAACAACAAAAACATTAACAACCATTTAACATAAAAGGAGAGTGCCAGGCTCACCTAGAGCTCCTGCGGGGAAAGAGCATGGCAGAGAAACCCACGATCTTTGCTCTTACCACCCAAATATAAATACAAAAACAACCACTAACCAAAGGAATAAATGAAGATCCTTTGGTAATGATAAATAAGTCTTGTCTTATTTAATGTGTCACTAAATGTCATCTGTTACCTCATATTAGTCATACACAATTCCAAGTAAAACTGAAGAGGTTTGGTGTTAGTTAGCCGGCAGAGCCGGAAGGTACTGGAGTCCCATACGGGAGGCAATCCAGCTATAGTTGAGATTTCGGAAGATCCTTCATAACACTGGAGTCCCATACAGGAGACAATCGAGCTTAATCCAGATTCGTTCCGCACGGGCGAAAATGTTAGTAAATTCAACAAGGCTCGTATAGACGTATGACATAAAGTGAGCACAAGAAATCAAAGAACTACTTGATCATGATAAAACAAGTTAAATGTGAAATAAAGAAGTCGTTATTGCAATATCCGGGCGGTCACGACAATATACATATTTTAACATGTAATAAATAATGAGCAATCATCTATAATAATAATGTAACAATTTTATATTAGGAAAATACACGCCCCTGAGGGTAAGACAATGAAGGCTAAACATACACAAAAAATTATTATTATGAAACATCTATGTTTTTCGTATAACGTATTCATGACAAAAACAAGTTAGATGTGAAACAAAGAAGTCGTTATTTATATATATACGACAATATATATATGCACATATATATTTTCACATGTAATAAATAATGGGCAATCGTTAATAACAATTGTAACAATCTTACGTCAGGAAAATATACGCCCCTGAGCATAAAACAATGAAAGCTAAACATACAAAGAATTATTATCATGAAACATCTATAACCATCACAATCATAAGATTATATAGAACAATTAACAACAAAGTACTTAAAGAATATTACCTGCTAACTAATAACGGTTAAACACTTAATTTTCCACTGCTTCTATATTTTTCGCACTACACTGATCGTCTTACTTTTCACTTCGCGCTAATCTCACTTCAACTGCCTATCTTCAACTAACTTAGGCTTCCTTCCAGAATTTCCTACCTAAGTGCCTGTTTTTTGTGCTTCCTTCTATCGACCGTTAATATTACTTTTTCATTGTTATACAACACCCATGTAACAGGTGACGTCGAAGTTGATAAGATAAGTACGGTTTTGCACAAAACAAACCTCAATTTTTACAAGTTCTTCAATCTAATAAAATGTTTAATCTTCTCCCACTATAGTAAATATACTATTAATACATTGTTTTTAAGGAGGTAAGTAAATTTTACCGTAGAAGTGGACAACTGGAGGTAAGTGAGGTAACTTACCTCTCTAAGGAAAAAAGCGATTTCGAGTTATAAATGCATATTTTATGAACAAATAAATAGAAATATTTGATGAACATTACATTTTATTAATTATTATGAATGAATACTTGTAGTAATTGCACAGTTATTACATTTAGTAACATCTGGATAATTATTCCCCTCGCGTTTAGTAATTGTCACATTTTTCTTAAAATGATTTGACCACTCCATTTCAGTTACCGGAGGCTCAATATTATCTGAATGATCCATTAAAACAGCATGATGCGACATACTACTAGAACCTGGAGTTGAAGTGTCAGTTAAACTGTCAGCAACATAACTTTCTGCAATTGTGTCTGATTTCCACCCATCACGTCTCTTGATTGCTAATACACCAACTCCGGTATTAGCCAGTAACGTTGCCGATGTTCTTCGAAATGAATGACCCGTATATGTTTAGTTAACAGTTTGCACAGTTAAAAAACTGTGCAATCTTATTAGGAATCATAGAAAGGGTATTCTTGACGACTGGTTGGTTGTAACATCTACCTGCTCGATAGCGCATAAAAAAGCGCGAAATTTCAGTTTAAATTTCCAATCTAATCTTGATATATTTCTTGAGAATTTCTAGGTGAGAAACATAACCCAGACGAGAAGTAATTGTAAACGTACATGAAATACCATTTTTAAAATCTGGAATTGTAACTACAATAATGTCATCGAAGTTGTTGACGTTGTCCGAAGTAAGTTTGCATAACTCATCAGAACGGCATGCTCCTACAATGCCTAATTGTAAGACGGTCACTATCTTCATTAGCAAATATGTGTTATCGGGTGCCTGAACGAGAAAATCGTTGACTTGATCTCTTGTAAATACGTTCTACTTTTTAGGTGTATAGCCGTCATTCTTACCTTTCAAAAATTCTCTCAGCTTGGGGTATTTTGATATATCCACGTTCTGCTCTATGAAAATAGTTGACTTAATCATTGAATATTCTCCATGAAATATGTTAGAAACACCAGTATTTTTGTTTTGGCACCATTCTTTGTTTCTATGTGCTTGTCCGTAGCGCACTTTCGACTTCTCGGACAATACAAATTCACAGGCATTTGCTGCTCTTTCTATTTGAAAATCATTCATTAAGAAATAATAATTTAAAACCAGCAAAATTGCAACTTTTATGTAGCTTTGTTTATAAACACCTTAGGAACGACAAAATCTAACCAACCAAGGCAACTTTGCAAGATTTTGAATAATGTCAAAATGAATTGATTAAGGAATGTCAAAAATAAAACCTAATTTTTATTTCATGAACCATAAAGAACTGTGGGATCAGGTAAAATGTTATACACCACGCAACAGTTAAGTATAATTTACCAGTCTCGGACTCTATTGCAAGCCCTCGCTCCGCTCGGGCCCAAAATCGTCCTGGACTGGTAAATAATACTTACCTCCTTTATGGTGTAAATAACTATTTGTGTATTCTCTGCGCGGAAATCGTTTATAAAAACAGAAGCGACCAACTCTGCATAGTTTTGATTCTCGATTGTCAGTTTCTAGCATAGGCGTTCCCTTTCGTGTCATATGCGTGCAAGTCAGAAAACCGTGTTATTATATCAGTGTGGTTTAATAGTGTGCGAGTGTCGAGGTAGTCGTAAACGAGCAAATTTAACAGACCAAGAACATTGAGAAGTGTTTCTCGTGCGTTAAGAAGTGGTGAAAGTGTAAAAACGCAAAAATTACCACGTTACAGAAAAAAGACGAATAATGATGCTAAATTTGCCATCGTTAGGACGATTGACGGATTATATTTTAAAAAGGACTTTCAAGATTAAAGAAAGTTCAATCTGCAATGCAGAAAACGAAAATTTGCCTAGATTTCGTTCGGAGTTTTATGTGTGAAATGAACGTTCGCTACTAAAAAAGAAATCGAATAGAAAAGAACCAAATTATAACATTGCGAAAAGAGTATTTAGAAAAAAACATCGAAAAAGAAAACCTATTATCTCGACAAAACATGAATAAATATGGTTTACAAGGTTTGGCAAAATGTATATATCAACAGTAGATGATGAGCATTTTTAGATTGATTTTCTATGGATCAAAGGTACACTCTTGGAAAGTACGACGATTAATAATTACACATAGGTATCGGAAATGAACGTGGATTTCTCTGATTTTGTTCAAGTCGCAACGAATAGAAGATACCATGAAGATATATTTTGCCTCACATCGATCTTGGTGCAGTCACTGCCATGGATAATACGCCTTACCGCAACCGACGAATAGAAAAAAATTGTATGGAGAATAGGAGAAATCATGGAGTGATCGAATGGAAAACATATTGAATATAAAAAACACACGATGTACAGTTATGCGCAATGTCAAGAGAGAAAAAGCCAAATATATGAAAGTGTAGTGAATGAAATGGCTAAAGCTCGCCGTGTTACTCTTCTTCGGTTGTCATCACTGTAGCTGAATCCGATTGCACTAATTGGGGTGAGTATAAAAACTTAAATTTGCTAATGCTTATAATGGTTGTTTCTAAGGTCTTGTCGGTTAATAGATCCCATTTTTCAAGGATATTTATCCTTTTAGTAGTAGTGTGGTTTTACTGATTTTGGGTCGCCCTATACGTATAAAGAAAATAAAGTTACTACTTTAAACATGATTCGAGATAAATTAAGCGATTTAGATCTTTAGATATTTTACGACATGCTTTATTACAATTCGATTTTAAACATAAAAAACTTGACAATCGCATGATAATTATATGGTAATATAGCTCGGAATATAGTATATCTAGATGAGACAGGGCTAAATTTTTCTGGACGTCTATGGATTTCGTAGAATTTATGAGTTAAATGTTTTTATGCGGTTCCAATTGAGATCCTAACAACTATACAATACTACTAAGCAGATTTTAGCAGACATCACTTGTCCAGTTACGTTCCATAAAAAAAGATGAAAAAAGTGTAAACGGGTGGTAATAGGCCATCTTTGTCACAAGGGCAGAATTGCTGAATACATACTTTGGTACAAATAAAAATTGTATATTTGTAAGGATAATCTAGTTTTAATTGAAATATATTGTTTTATATGTAATAATAATTTCTCTAAAATGAGACGCTCATGGAATCGCATTCCTTTATTCACACCTTACCCGTCGAACGGATCGACATGATGAAAATGAGCTACTGCCTACAATTTTGGAACCCTAGTTGTACTGAGCAATTATTAATGAAACAGATGACATCAGAGGTATATTTTATAACTTGTACCTACATAATTTTGATTAAACCATATTTTTCCACGGTCGGGAGTAGAAATCAGTTTCTATGACATCAAAATTAAAACAGAAGTAGTCGATTATTCCCAAGGGAGTATAATCCCAAGGGAGTTTACATTATGTAGAACGTTTTTCATGCAAAAAAAAAGATAACATTGAAATTATTTATTGACATTTAAATTAAATGTTACATTTGTACAATTTTCAAAATTAATATTAGAAGGAATATTACTTTCGCTTACATTTACAGTTTTTGTGATTGCGCTAGTAGTGGTACCTACTAAAACCTGATTAGCAATTTTGGTCTTATTTTCAATGGAGTTCTCGACTAACCCTCAGCGACTGTCGTTGATTTCCAACCAGCATGACGCTTTATTGTCGTGATATCCACACCAGCATCTGCCAGTAATGTCGCTGAAGACCTTCGTAAGCAGTGACCAGTATAACATGCAGCATCAGGTAATTTTAAATACGAAGCTACTACACTCGGAATTTTTCCCATGGTATTCTTGCCAACTGGCTGCGAACTACATTTTCCTGCTTTGTAGTACAAAAAAAGGCGCTTATGCTTGACGTGGAGAGGGCGAAGGGACAGGTATTTTCGAAACAATTCAAGCATATTTCCCACATCGGTAACCACAAAGGTTCGTGGAATCTTTGTCTTAGTGTTTGGAATTTTTACAATCAAGGAAGAGCCTACATCCTCAATATCATCTACAGTTAAATTGACTAGTTCATTAGTTCGACAAGCTCCGGCAATCCCCAGAATTAATCCAACCTATAAAAAATCAAAATACTTAATAATTGAAATACCTAACAACAAAAGTAATCTTACCTTAATCATTAAGAATTCTTTGTCATCTGCACTTGATAGAAAACGGTCGATTTCACCCTTTGTCAATATTTTCGATTTTTTCGCTTGATATCCGTCACCGGTTCTTTTCAAAAATGAGATCAGCTTGGGGAATTTGCTTATATCTATGTTGTCGTAAATTATCAAGCATGACTTAACCATAGAATATTGCGCCCATAATGTGGAAGACTTGTAATTCTTTGCATTTTCACTGAAGTATGCCAACAAAACATTCTCGCTGTATACTTGAACATTTTTCTCGGCGCACCACTTTTTGAACCGATTGTAGGCTATATCGTATAAAGATCTTGACTTCGTAGGCAGCAAATTGCTTATTGCAATATTTGCAGCCTCCACAATCTCTTCCGACTCACAATTATTCATTGTGCACTAAACAAACTTTAAACTAAACCAAACTAGCACCTTCATTTGACAATTCTTTTTGTTTGTTTATTTTGTAGTTATGACAATAACTCAACGACTACTAAATAAATGCTCAAATCCGAATACAATAATTCTGGTGCTACTTACTTCATAATGACAAAATATGTGTTTTTAAGTTAATGAGACCGTGGAAAAAATAGTATATACCATTCGGGAGAGATGCCATTTTGTCCTCGGTGCATTGTAGCCCTCGGGCTTCAAATTGCACCTCTGCCAAAATAACGCATTTCTCTCCCTTATAGTATAATGTACTATTACTTCAGACTAAAATATTTGGTCCGCTCTGCAAATGAGAGAACATGAAGATGTAATTTACTTTATAAAATCTAACTTGTCAAGTGCTTGTAACTAATTACCACTACTCCAGTGAGCTTTTTATCGACGTAAGACCACTCAATATATCACACAACTTTGTCCGTATTAAGGTCCAGTACGTACCTTTCCGGTAAAAAGGGTCCGCCTAAATAGTGTAACGGCGAATCCATTATATACTCTCAGGGAAGGCAAGAATAGCTCAGGTCAGACAGAGGTTACTGAAAAAATTTGTGCGATAATGTTTACAAAGAAGGATTTCCAAAGATTCATTCCACTTATCACGTCCCGTTGGGTAAAGTTGTTAAAGAATGCCCAGAATTCGAGTGTAGCAAGAAATATATGAGTTTTCTCACTTGTTGCACTTCTACTACTCTGCGGTAAGGCACGTTTAAGGCGGATAATCTTTTGTGCCGTTAACAAACCTGAAAATGCACTGTGTAGTGTGGCAGAAAATTTACGGCAGCAATTTGGGTCTAATATCAAGTATTTGAGCTGGGTCATCACCTCGTAGTCGCGGCTTGTGAAATTTCTCATTCTAAATGTGTTTCTAAAGGTAATTTCTATAGTTTTGTGATGGCGGTGTAAGCCGGACCACCCAGAATTAGCGTGCTAAGTTGTATTAGCATACTGTCAGCGTTTTGCCTTTTTAAAACAACTGTTAGGGAGAGACAATGGAAAATAATTTAGTAAAACATATTGCTTTTGAATGGCTTAGCGATGACTTATTTTAAAGTCAGCATATTTTTTTTGATAACAGCGTAAACGAAGCGCCGAAAGTTAAAAAAAAACAAAATTTATTTTTAAATAAAAATGTTTACATGTTTATTAAATAAATTGTAAACAGTTTAAATTTCAGCAGAATCCGATCCTGTTCCAAACGCTTACGAAAGGCAGTGGAGGTTCTGATAAAATTCCGTATTTCCACCTCTGAAAAGCCGCTAGTGCCAATTTATTGTTCAGAAAATCGAAAAAAATCACAAAAGTAAAACCAAGTAATAGTTAAAAACTACAATATAAAATTAAAAGCGTCATCAATGAAAACATGAATTTTATAAACTGTATATAAATGGAAATATGAAATACGCTGATTTTCACTACGAATAACATACCCAATTAGATACAGGCAATCAATACCAAATATTTGTCGACTCATTAATAACGGACGTAAAATAACAGACTGCATAAACTTAGTTATACCTTCGACGATCGATATCATTAAAGGCGGAATGCTCTGACAGAATTTCGTTTGCTCTTGGCACACGTAATTGTTTGTGGCCGAAGTAAAAATCACTTTTGTTCCGTATAAGTCCATAATAAAAATAACTAAGAATTCATTAAATCGATTTTACAGGCACCTTAACACCTGTGTCAATATTACTGCCAAAAGGCGGCAAGCTACGGGGGTTAGAATGGCGGTTTTAGCCTATGTTTGTTTTAGTTTAAATTTATAATAGTAGTAGGTAGGAATATTATACGGAACGTAATTTCGGTATGTAAAAAATTTTCACAACTAGATCATCTCATCATTTTAAGAAGAAAAATTTGTACCAGTTAATGTCTAAAACCGCTTAGTTTTCAAGGTGTTTTTTTTTTATAAAAAATTAAAATTTAAACAAATATCTCTGAGGATGTTTGACGTAGATTTTTTTACTTACATAAAGCGGCACAAGTACATTAACAAAATATTAAATTGAAAGAGGATCTTACCATTGAATGAGCTGAAGACATTTAGCTACCAACCAGTATTTACATTTAAGACTATAATTTTAATTTCTTACGTATCACATGAAACAGTTAAATTATTGTAAAACATTTTATTAACTAAAAAAAAAAATATTTTAAGTTTCAGTTTGTTGTAAACTAACATTTAAAAAAGTAAATCAAAATAAACAGATTATGGTAATTAATTATCTATTATTAACTAATTTTAGATTTTGTAAACTATTACACTACCATTACTAAAATAAACAATGGACTGAATTGTTGATGGATGCCTAAAAAAAAATTATAAAAACAGAAAAATATTAGGAAACAGAATCGGAGACATACAGAACAAAACAGCTGCACAATTAATCAGAATTATAAGGTCCATCTCAGAGAAAGGGACATGTTATTTTCATATTTCTTAATTATAATCTTAAAACAATTTCACTTTTACACTATCTATTTTGGTGATGTTTATGAAAGTCTACAAATTAAATGTTGTTTATTCAGCAAAGACAAAACTGAACCCCTTCTGAATACCTGGAAGCAATAATTACTATTTCATCTTCATCAATGTTTTCCTTCGCATTTAAAATTCTCAATAGACGTCAATCTCGTCTTTTTGTGTTTTAGTTCTAAAATAAACGTATCGTCGCATCCAGAATGCTTCCCCTTGCATTTAAAATTCTCAATAGTCCACCTGGATTCTCGTATCGTTCCCGATGGGCCTTTAATTTCACCGCTTCCTATGCCGACTGAACAAAATCAACAAATCACGGAGAATCGGATGGAATTTTCAGGAGACCGTCTGTAAAAACATGGCCCTCGAGCTATCGTTATTAGCCACGTGGCCTTTTTCTGCTGAGTAAATCCACCGATATAAAGACGTATTATTTGATTGTGGCTGTTATAAGTCATAACTAGAGCGGGAAAGTGGTACACATGACTCTGCTTTGACATCAAAAACACAGACGGCAAAGAAATGTTTGTAACGTATTTGTATGTTTTATTCGTTTTATAACTACGGTAATGGCGCACCCTGTATATGCTGCAAAATATTCTTGTGAAATAGTCTTGTAAAAATATTTAAGTAACAATGAAATTTCGTATTGCCACAATCACAAGAAAGGAAAATAAATAAGATCCTCACCTGCTCACCTAAGTTCAATCTTTTCATGTATTTTAGATGTCAGTTGTTTTATAGAATTGACAGTTTTAAAAATGATCGTGTTAGACCGATTTTTTTTGTTGATATTTCTTCATCGGTCTCAGTTCCTTGAAAATAGCCAATATAAAGTTTTTGTTTATTCTGTATTAAATAGTGTCCATTCAGGACTTCCTATACCTGTAATGAAAATCCTATGGGAATAAAAAGAGAGATAAGAGACCTACCATGGTCTCAGACAAAGCAAAGCCTAAAAGACAACAATAATCATATTCAAAGTGTCCAAAAAACATTTTGTGTAGAAAGGCTCAGTTGAAAGCTTAAGTACAAAATGTGCCATTCTCCTAAGGTATATCCTGGTTATAGGCAAACAGCAGAGACCGTGTCCTACTCTCAACAGAACCAGAGACATCAAAGATTGAGCTAGACCGAGGAAGCCAAGATGGAAAGACGCCAAGAAGCTCGAGCCTCCAATTAGCCCCTTGTCAGGGTTGAGTCAAGCGCGTTTTAGAGGATTACCCAGCAACCCAATTCCTCGGGGTCGAGACTACACCGGCAGTAAAGAAAAATATAGATCTAACTAAGTTAATTTGTAAATATCTAGTAAATAGTAATCTTAGTACCTGAAATAGTTGTGGTACATGCTTATGCACAGATTTTAGAATATTGTTTGCGTTGTGTTAATAATAAGTTCAATTTATCATGTTTTATCAAGAAAGCAAAGACCCTTTAGGAACCACCAATGACTTTCCTGATCTTCTCTATATTCCGTAGATTGACCCAGTCTTTAACACCGCCCAACTAAGCACTAAGCTGTGACATTTCCGAACTACAAACCAGAGAATAGAGCGTCAAGTTTTTATTATTTTATACGTACAATTGTACATTATTACTAAGCTTAGTGCGGCGCAAAGTTTAACAGGACCGTAGTCAGATTATGAATGAAAATATTAATACGTTCACAGGAAATATGGCGCAACATAATTATTACCAAAGAGCAAGGTTAAGTAGAGGATAAAATACCTATATAAATTTAAATGACGCCACTTACGCGATAAACATTAGTGTTGAGACAAGGCTTCCGTGGCATATTGGAAGGAGTTAAAACATGTTACTATGTGCTTTTGGATTTTTTTACAACACTGCATTTTTTGTCGTACTACTGACTGGGCGTATATTATTGGCCTGGTATATATTTTTTTGTACATCATCCGTTATATAAAATTGTTCATTTAGGGATAGTCCATGTGATTCCAATTTACGGAATTACGGAACTTGGGGTTCTCTAGTTTGTTTAATGGAAATATTGCTTGAAGGAAAAGGCGTCTGTAAGTTCATAGAAAAATACAGAGTAAAAAAGAAAGGTATCGACGCGACACCAACTACTACAAGGTTCCGTAAATAACTGAACAGTTCACAACGCGAGTCAGCTGTGTAGGCCACCGACCCTCGCGCCGGCTCTGTTAGACTTTGCACGTGCACTAAGCCTTTTGTTGACAGCACCTTGCAACATGATTGCTAGTAGAGCCGTTAAAGTGTTACGTGTTATTATCTAAGGATAGCCGAACGCGTTTTAGCGTCTTTAGTGTATTAAAAATATACCGGATTCATCTCCCGCTACCTAGAGATTGATCCTATAGTTGCATATCACTGTCCTTGCTTTAGTTGTAACGGTTATGCTGGCGAAAAATATATCGGATTAGATAGAAAAGAGAGAATTTGAAAGATCTCGAATTCGTGCAACGAAATACAACAAAAACCGAGGCAAAAACTTCAGAATTTCAGGAAAATAACATTTCAGTGTGTGATTTATCGGCAACAAAGAAAACTTATAAAAACCAACATCTGACTGTTTGTCCGGGACAGGCGATTGTTTATTTAATTTAAATTTTTTTGTGGCAAAAGCCAGCTGAAACAATAAAATAAGAATTCACTCTATAGGCAGGTCTGTATTTATTACTTTTGATTAAAACTCTACTGCTAGCCGCGATGAAATTATAAAAGATTAAAGTACACTTCACTAAATACCACTTTAAGTTTTACTATAAAATTAAATTTAATTAAACACAACACTCAACTATACAAATTCTTTACGATTCCAGTTAAAATACTTACCTAGAAATTACATTAGAAACAAACACCTTATACCAATAAACTGAAAACGAAAATAGGAAAATGTAATAAAATGAAGTGGTGACATATGTCAAAGGATCACTGACACTTAGATTCACAAACTAAACAGTGCTTTAAAAAAATAACAAATACTTTTTATTAAAACTTTAATCGATTTTAAAGATATTTCAAATGCCTATATTAGAAATATTATTTTTTTTAAAACACTCGAAAAAATATTTAATGTTGGGCGCCTCATCCGCAGTGACAAAAAAATATGAGGTGACCTTAAAATAACATGTTGCAAAATCATACAAAAGCACTTAGTTTTTAGAAAATTATTTTCAATTAGTGTTTTGCTCTCTGCCACTCTGCTGGTTTCATACAGTTGATTTAAAATGCAACACCTCTAAACGCGCATATGCAACAAGTTCAAAAGCTACCCAGTGGCGACTCAGACTTTCAATAGAATTTAAAAAACGCATTTAAAAGAAATTATAATTTTAGACTAGTTAGTCTTCCGGGAAACAAAATTATTACCCCTAAGAAACAGACTCTCACTTAAAGTCAAACTTTAACAACTGAGACCAAGAAATAGGTAAATACAAAAACGGACATTTTGTTATGACTGTTTGACGTTTTGGAGAATAAAGAAAGCGTCGAAATAGGGGGGCGTCGGTTCATCTCACTCATTAATTTGAGTCGCTACATCTAACGAAATTTAAAAATATCAATTTCAGGGTTATATCTATCAAATTCAGAAATTTATGCTGTGATGGAGCAATCATAAAACGTATTCGTTATGAAACGATTTTTGTTTGTATAAAAGACATATTGAAAGTTAAACGCATAAAAGAAACCGACTATTACAGCAGCCGTACTGAATATTTTTATTACATAATCGAATTTGACGTACTGAACGTGTGGTATCGTATGTGGCTGCACAGTTTCGAATCTTTAACCAGTAGTAAAAAGAAACAGTGTAAAGGTCGGGTATGAGTGGAGAAAAATTGTGGATAACTATGTAGAACAAGAAAAACAATAATACTTAACATGTTTTAGCGCGTATTCTAATGCATAATAAAAGTAAAATAACATGTTGCGATTTTCACTCGGAAATAATCTTATTGAAGTAGGTATATGCTAAGGTCCACCGTCTACTTGCAAGAAACCGAGACGCTGGTAAGATTAATATACATATTTAACGCCAGTTAAATTATGTTTAAATTTCTAAGTGCGCCACTGACTTCACGCACAAATCTCAAACTAGTCATGACATCCATAGGATTTTACAAACTTAATTTCTGCATTCCATTAAAGCATCAATTAAACAATTACAAAGTTCCTTTATGCTATATATAAATGCAATTTGTTGTTTATTACATCGATAGAAATTGTAGTGAAAATGTAAAACGTTAAAAGCTCACAATTTGTATACTTACAGAACTTCATTAGGGAACAAATTGAAAACTTTCAGAGGGATAAGTAGATTAGCAAAGGGTATATGTGAGATTTTAAAAGTTGCTTTTACTTTTAATACCGTCCGTGAAATAGAATTTATTTCTGTTCCAACAGATGCGTCCCTAATCGATCGAATCTTACTTTTATGACACAACTGATTCCTTATAACGTGCTATTCCCAGTAAAATCTATATAACCTGTTATAGTCAACCATTAAACGATATTAAAGCAAGAATATAGGATGTTTCTCTGAATGATTGCATTATTAGAGAATGTAAGCATATCAGATATGTGTTTTTCTGTTAATTATTTAAACATTTAATTTTATTTTGGATAATTATTTTTACTAACTGTTTAGTAAGTATTAGCATGGTGTTGGGGGCATGTTGTTTCCCGCAGTACCAGCAGTTTCTGGTATCGAAAAATATTGGTTGACTTCATTTGATAAGATTTGTTTGATAGGAAAAAAGAGTAAAAACACAATTTTACAGCCAACAAAATAAGAGTTTAATTATATAATAACATTTTGTTCCAAATAAAAGAGCTTTTGTTACACTGAAAGTATATCTAATCTTACAAAAATGAAACTAAACGGTTTTCAAAAATTAATGTTTTAATGTATTTAAAAACAGCATTTAGTAATTTAACATTAAAGCTTTAGTTAAATAAATTATAACCCGCACAAAACTCTTCCGTTGCATTATGATATAAACTATAAAATTAAATTATAAACCGTGATCCAAACTCGCTTAGTGCTAATAAAATTAATTCCTGTATGCACCGAATATGGTGGCATGCGGGGTATAATTTTAAATGAGTGTCATTTTTTTTTTCAGAGGAAAGTACATGTATGTATGTATGTCGAAGGGTGGTGGAATTGTCTTCCACCACGGCACTTAGGCCTTATTAGGCCCCTTGTACACCCTCCTTCATTACTCGAGTACTTTTTTTCAAACCATCTTATTTACTACACGGATGGCTTGGTGGCAAAGTCTCGTACAGTTTATGTACGATAGCATGGTCTTGAGTTACAGAGATTTCTTGCTCTGTTCTCATTGCCATTTATCGGGGACCACACGCGTGCGGCAAATGTTGGGCGACCCAGGTCTCTTGGTAGGCTGCCACAGCCACGTTCCCGAGTCTGACTTAGGTCACCCATCCAAATTCCAGCCCACGTCCGTGATGCTTGACTCGGCAGATCGAAATCCGCCGGCCAAGACACCCGGCTAGGCGGTCCCCCGAGGAAAGTACATGTTCTCCTAAATACTTTGAAATTATATATTTTTTAAATGAAATAAATAGTTATATTTCGTTTTTTTAACTGCACTTTTGCCTATGCCGCCATTGGTTAGGTCAGTAGATGGAGATAGCCGATTCTGAACAGAATCCAAGGTCATACGGTGATTAAATTTTCTATGTCGTCTGTAGGACAGGCGATTCTGGGTACACCCATCGATCCATTTCATGCAAAACTATTATGGGGTTGTAGAAAGTTTAAATTAAATATATTTTCTTCATTTCACAAAAAATACAACTTTGACATTTCAACTCGAGCGATTTTCGAAAAATTACGTTGCACCACTTCAAATTATGTATTCATTATGTTCACAGTAGTTTTCTGTGGAATTAAAAAATCTCAAAATTTAGAAAAAAATCTATAAAAACCACCAGATGATCTTCGATTATGCTCAACCCTGCGTGATATTATAAGAAAACGTGTATACGAATCAAGACAATGAAATCTAACAGCAGTGCACGAAAATTATGAAAAAATGTTAAAAAGTTTTCTACGCAGAATTTGGGAAAACAAACTTATGTGTTTCTAAATAAACTTTACCCCCTTTAAAAATAACACCCTTTATAACCAGTTTTATATTCTGAGGCAATAAGTAATTTACATATTTATTGTGTATTTTCTTCATAATTTCAGGATATTATTAAGCATGGTATTATTATAGATACTGTACGAGAAACTATATGAATAAATGATTTCTCTTGAGATTGTGAACGGACGTCAATATTTTTGTGGCAATACAATAGTAGCTCAGCGCAACAATAAAAAAAGTCTCTTGTCACTGGAAACTGACTTGTTTGTTTGAATTTATTTAATTCTACGTGTGAATACATTCCTAGAAGCAAATACACAACACAAACTCAGGTGTGTATGTCTACGAAAATAAAAAAAGTTTTATGAAATTACATATGTACTTATGTAGATTTAACTTTTTATATTTAAAATGAAAAAAAAATAACATGAGAAAGTTGTAACTATGTTCTCAAAAAGCATTATGAACTAAATATTCATTTTAATGGCATCTATTAGAAAAAAAGTTTGATTTACCACACTTTTTGGAAACATCCTGTACAAAGTTCTTAATAGCTACTACTTTTTTATTAATAACGTCTTTCTAAACTTAAAAATAAAATATTAATTGTGGTTTACATTTATCACCAATAACCTTATAGGTACTTGAAAATTTACCTGAACTGAATGAACAAAAATCTAACAAGTTAAAATTGCGAAATATATATATTTTTTATTTAATTAGGTATTTATCCACACAGAAAATAAATAAGTAACCTTTATGTCCAAAGAATCCGTCAAGGATTTGATTTTATAAATATCATATACTAAGATAACAGATATAAGTTCACTATTGTACATTTAATTTTAGATATAGTTCTTTTATATCATGTGCTATAATAGGAACTGTCTGACAGAGAAGTGTATTTTTGAATAAATAAATGGAAAATGAATGAATGAATGAATGAATGAATGAATGAATGAATGAATGAATGAATGAATGAACAAATGAATGAATGAATGAATGGATGGATGAATGAATGAATGATTTTGCAAAAACCAAAAAATTGGTTATATGAAAAATTACCCAAAAGATTTGTCTGAACGCGCAAAACGTTCTCTGACGTCACGATGCGGAATAGGCCAACGAGAGAGAATTAATGGTTAGGTTTTCAATAATAATCTGCCATTTTCTGTAATTCGGGGTCTGCATATACTGACATTTGCATATCGTTGTTTCCTTGGTTTCGTAGTTTATATCTTTTAATTAAGGTAAGGAAAAAGATTATCAAAAGGCGTACCCACATAATCTGCCAATTGTAAACGTTATCAAGGGGTCAGAATTTTTAAACCAGTACTTTTTTCTTTACAAATTGAATAGTATACTTATAAAATCAATTGCTGGTTGATTTATTGACGTTTTTGTAGGCCTTGGAACTCACCCGTTCACTCGATTTAATACTGATTGTGTCCATCATGGCAAAGACAAGATAAAAATAAAAGTGATCAAACGATACTGAATTAAAGAAGATTAAAGAACCTGAAAACCTATTCCGTAATGTGACGTCACACCGTTAGTCTCGTTAATTTCCGTATTTTTATTTCCATTTTATTTAAATAAAACGTTTTTACTTACATTAATGGTTAATCATACCATAGGGCCTTAGTAATATTTTTTTTATTCTAATTAAAAAATAGTGTATATTGCCTGCTTTCTCAGTCTGAGATTTTAAAGATCAACCCCTCAACTGAGTCCTAATTGTTTTTCTTTTCAGGGCGGGGAAATACCAAATAAAATTCTATTAAAAAGAAAGTCGCTAATGAATAGTTACAGACTGTGTAATATACTTTGTACCCGAATCTGACAGTATTAATGTAAATCGATATAAATCTGCATACCAAAATGTATATTATAGTCGTACATTAAATTTTACGTTTCTTATACCGCAGTATTGACTTCTGAAGTTTCGTTTCGTCTTGGCGACATTCCATATTACAAAATTTATCGCGACGATAAATCATCCCTGTTAGTAGTAACATGACGGTTATAAAACTATTTACCCTACATTTCTGCAGTTTGGCCTGGTTGCAGTGGAATATCACAATGATAAAATTTATATCCTTACAAACAAAACTGATTTCATAATTTCTATTGTTCATAGAATATTTACTTGGTTGTAATAAATAACAATTTATTGCATCTAAAACGTAGTTGGATTTACCCCAAAAATGTTATAAAGGAAAAAAGGACAATATTTGCTTGTGATACTCCTAACTTGGTTGTCGCAATGAAAAACATGTTACTTTTGTTTAATTGCTTTGCCTTTTTACAATTCCAATGTACTTCATTGTAGGTCGATGTGTTTACTGTACAAATTGTGTTCCGACAAGTATTATTAAACTGGTATTTGAAAAATACCTACACCCTATATACAGCATAGAACTTTTTTATTTAACTATTAAAATATACAGAGCTTCTTCCATTAACAACCAGTAACTTTGTTTGAAAGATTAATTTTATTTCCTTCCGTTGGCAATTAGATTTTGGCAAAATTAAAAATTACTCGGATAATAAAATCAAGATTGCCTTAAACCATAACATTTTATTTCACTTGCACGCTTTGAAATCCTACATTGGGCAATTTATAACGGAATAACGCAGATGTTGACTATGACACTCGTAAACCGGAAGTGGACTGTTGTCAAAAGATTTGAAACAAAACATTGCAAAGAAAAATCTACGGGCAGACCAACTGTGCTTACAGAAAATGTAGATAATGTACAGTTACGAATAAATCATCTTCTACAAAGTCAATGTTGTCTTATTAAACAGGTAACTTTTTATTAAGTTCATATAACAGTTTACGTTATTCGAAATCAAAATTGTATTATCCTTGATAATAAATATTATGCATCAATATTTTATTTGGGTTCCATTGGTGGAATAGTTTCATACGTTCATACTTGATAACACTAAATCATATCATTATAGAATATAAAACCAATATATATGTAAATGAACATATTATAGATTTACATTGCATGGAAATGAAGTAATATTTATTACACTGAAACAAATCTCTACTCGATTATGGGAAAGTGAATTTGGTTCTGTTATAATTATTCTTCTCATAAATTTTCAATTCTGGACCAAATAGACACATAATTACTAAACATTTTATTATTTTTATAGACGCACATAAGAACTAGAAATTTACATATACTTTTTACATACTTGCAATAAGTTTTTACATATTTGCAATAGGTTTTTGTATACTGCAACAGGATTTTTTCATATTTGCATTAGGATTTTAATATTTGCAATAGGATTTTTACATATTTGCAATAGGATTTCAATATTTGCAATAGGGTTTTTATATAGTTACAATAGGATTTTTACATATTTGCAATAGGATTTTTACTTATTTATAATAGGTTTTTACATATTTGCAATGGGTTTTTACATATTTGCAACAGGTTTTACATATTTGCAATAAGTTTTTACATATTTGCCATAGGTTTTATATATTTGCGATAGTTTTTTTGTATATTATATGAGTCTGTTTAAATTATGAAAATGTCCATTTAACGACGTTATTGAGGTTTATATTGTAGTACGGTATTGAGCTGAACGCCTAGGCATCAGCATTGTAGCTTACTATTTACGACCTACAATACTTACTGTTTTACTTAAGAACGGAAATTGAAGTCCCGTTTCATCTAACAAAGTACTACAATATTCATATAGATGTCGCTACAGGAAATACGTTTATATTAAAAATAGTACGATTATTTCATTCATTCAAATTCCGACAAACACACCTAAAAAAAATGAGAAAATGACAGGTGCACGCACACGTGCACGATAATGAGTTGTCCGGCCTATACGTCCATCCCACTCTCTTGCTATCTCATAATTGCATATGAAAAGAGAAGGGTAATAAAATAATAAAAACTCCAATTTGCGGCCGCCGGTTTTTTGTTCTGAAAATATTTCTATTTTCTATCTTCTACATATTATTATGTACATATTTACAAAAAAGGAGGATGGCAAGTGGTTATACAAATTTATAATATTTGC
Organism: Anoplophora glabripennis; assembly: GCF_000390285.2. Lineage (NCBI taxonomy): Eukaryota > Metazoa > Arthropoda > Insecta > Coleoptera > Cerambycidae > Anoplophora > Anoplophora glabripennis. Next base: position 548,732 of record NW_019416928.1, read on the forward strand.
AGCCAACTAAAAGTTTTATTTCATATTATTTTCTACATTTTAGTACTTATATGGATTCGGACCAGAGTAGGTGCGAATGTAATTATTTCTTGTATGGATCTTTGAGCTGTTATCTTTTATTGTTGCGTTGTGGCTGCGAAATATTTTATTTGTGGAGTTTACTATTTTTTATATGAAGGAAAAAACATTAACAGAGTAAGTATTACAATTTGCTAGGCATAGTTGTACTTAGTACTAAATTCAAGTAAATAATAGATATTAAAAATAAATATGTAGGTATATTGTATTTGATTATTTGAAAATAAAAATTACATATGCGACAATGGACTTTCCGCTTACTTAGCCGTAATATAAATATGACATATTGTCGTTGCAATGCACATACAGGCTGTTCCAATAGTGTGACAAAGTTTATAATTATTTTCAGTTATAGTTGTATAGGGCAAAATCTTCAGGCCAAAAACAAGATTTTCTGAACGTTTAATTCGGTCTGAAAATAATGAATAATGGAAATAATAATAAAATGTGAATCCGAGCAAGTAACTTTTTTCGTATCACTACTACAGGCAGTTATACTAAACTTTATCGCACTATTGTGGCACCCTATATATGACTAGATATATCATTATGGTAAATCAAAAGCATAATAGGTAAAAATGTATAATTATCTATGTTTATAACAAATATTATCTGGTAAAATTCTTTTCTTACTTTCAGATACAGAGACAGTTAAATATAACCGGAAGAAGTCTATATGTTATTTCGTAATATACCTATAGTGGTGAAAACAACCCGCTCTATGTAGAACAAATTAAGAAAGATGAAGAATTATGGAAAAAATCAATGGCAACAAATTTGGAACAATTTTATAAAAATTGTATACTACCAGAAATAATATACAAAAATATTCCACAGGGAAAAAGATGTATGGATCCAGAATATATTATAGAAGCTCAAATTAATAAAAAGAAATAATTTTATTTTATGATTTTTTAAATTTTTTCCTGTTCTACTGTACCTATTCTATTTATTTCTTTATTACTTTCATTTATTTACATATTTATTAAACTACACTGTTCCACAGAATTTCTGTTTATATTGGAGGTATTAAAGTACCTACAACTATTTTTTCAAGTGAAGTGAACTGAATACCTATTTCTCATAAAAAAAATTTAGTCTCAAATCGTCCTTTTGTACATAATTCTTTACACATTTTTTGGACAAAATAAGTATATCGTACATATTTTTTATATTTTCTCATTATTATGTATATTCACAATTAAAATTCTATTTATATTAATATGCGAATTTTTTTTATCAAGAATTACTTAATATTAATTATTAAAAATATAATATTTTCCATTTCTGTTTATACCAAAGTAAGCCGCTTTATTCACAAATCGTAATTATAACATAACTTTCCGTTATGAACAACTTTTCTTATTAACATTTTTTTATATTATCAAAAACAAAAGCAGTTTATTCTTCAACGTTATTAATTTTGTTAAATTTCTGATCACCCTGTATATATATAAATTACAGTTTTTCATGACAAACATATTCAATTAAAAAGCAAAATATTTTTTGTCACGAATTACTTTTTCTAGTAGAATAGAAAATAAAAATGTTTTCCCTCTTATCCACTAACCGTAGATACTAATATAGGTATATTAATTATAAATTATGGTTTTAAATAAACTAAAAATTGTTTATATTTCATATTTTCTAAAATTATATAATAGTATGGACTTGCACTGTTACTTATATACTTTTATACAAAAATATATCTAAAATGATCATGACATTCTTTAAATATTTACGTATCAATTAACAGAAACCATGACTACCAATTCAGAATCAGGTTATACCAAATTAACCACATACAACAGCTGTTCGTTAAAAATAACCCGAGTCCATTCATAAATAAATTTTTACTAGTGCGACATCTATTACAAATCAAGCGAATTAAAAGTCGGAGATAATGCTATTCATGAATGAATATTTTTTAATAATTTTATTCCAATATAACTTTTTAAATAATAAAGTGATGAACAAACTATGAAATAAAGTCTAATCAGTTTATTTATTTAAAGACAACTATATAAAAAATTGCATAATTCTATAATACTATGAAGAAATAATCGTTTCTTTGTAAAAGTCCAAAAAACCTTCATATTTAGAAATTAATTTCTCACGAATTATTTACCTATCCCAATTAATTTTTGCTTTACTGTCTTCATTTATACTTTGCCAAATGTGATATGAAATTTTACTACTTTCTTCCATTGCTTTAAAAAGATATATTGGAATAAAAAAGGGCTGTTTTCTACTATTATTCGGTATAATTTAGGCAACCAGAAATGCATCAGTTTCCATCCTTAAAGTATAATTATATGTATTGTTTTTAGTTTATGTTTGTGGTTTCAAAGGATGTGGTCATTACCTTAGATATAGTCGGAAAATTCCAGCTCAAAATAACCTTGATGCAAGAATCAGAGCACATCTCCATCCGTAGAAAACATTAAAAGATATTTTAAAAAAATTACTGGTATTTCAAAAAAATTTAAAATTTTTGCATGAAATAAGTACTTAATAAATAAAATGATTATTTTAGCTGTTTTATAAAATGTTTATAATAAAATAAACACTTCTTACTGATCTAACAAATTTGAATAATTTTTAAAATAATTTAATAACAAGGTTTCCTTATTATTTTTTTAAACGAGGTAAACATAAAAATAGACAGAGGCACATTTAGGAAAGCCAAAACAGATACTATTAAAATAAAATAAGTTATAAAATCCTAACCTAAATACAGTATGTTTGTACTCTTTTTTCTTATTTCAGTGAATTGGTGATAGATAAACAGCAACAAAATTAAAATGACGTTTGAAATGAAAACTATTATAGGACCATTTCGACCAATAGTTTCGCAACAGCACGGCTTGATCATTAAATGATTAGAATATGTAAACTTTACACTTGACATGACATATCAACAAAGTGCTAGAAGGGCAAAAATAAAGGGAGAAATTAGATTCATTCATCAATCAACGATCGATGATTCAACGATTCATCAATGAGATTGATTCACCACTTCATTTTGTTACTTACTACTATCTTATTTTTCAACTTTATCGGTTTATAAGCTGTTTGTAATAAATTACCCTTAGGTGTCTTAAATATGCACAGGTGCATCGATTTGTTGTTTATATTTTGAGTGAATTACAGGAACGGCGAAAATTTACATGTTTAATGTAACTTTACTTGTATAAGGTAATTTTACATTACCTAGTTTGGCGTCAAAACAAACATTTTTTATAAAATTTTCAGGAGTGTATTTTTCTTTATACATTTAAGTTATGGATTTTTATTACTTTTCTCATACACAGGATGAAGTGTTTAAGGACTTTTACTTATTTACTGATTTTTTAAAAGAAATTTAAAAGTTACAGTAGTAGTTAGTTCTTAAATAGAACACACTGTATGTATTTTACATAGATAGTAACAGTTCTATGAAAACAATAGAATAACTGAAGTGCATCCAACGTGAATAATTATTCTTACTTTACTGTGACAACTACGATATAACGCCCAAGAAGAGGCATTTGAATTACTTTTTTTCGGAAGGTATAGGGTGGATTATAGCCATTTATAAGAGTTGATTATGTTGTACGATAACTTAGTTTTCGGAAACACAATTTACCACTCTCGAGTTTAATCTGATTTTGGGAGGTCGTTTTCTCATACAAGAGTTTCTGATGTATCTGCCTAGGTTAATAGGCGTCCATATAACTCGTAGATGAGTTTTAAAAACGGAAATTATATGATTGCTAATTAAAGTCTGAACTCCCATACTGTACTTCAACAAAATAATATTTTTCCAGACATATTTTGTTGTAAATCATAATTAGGATGAAAATTACCTATTTCAATAAAATTTATACAGAGTGTTTCTTTAATATTGCGAGACTAGAAAAGGGCACACTTTAGTGAAAAAATCACTCCTAAGTGAGCCAAGTTTTTGAATATCATTTTTTAATTTGAAAATATTCAATTCCTTAACAAGATACAATGGAAAAACCGTTAAGTGATGAAATTTTCAATCCCTTTGGAGGATCACATGATTAAAATTATCAATGTAGGAAAAGATAAAGTAACATCTCAAATTGAATTCTTCTATGTTCTCCAACTGTGGGAAATAAAATAGAAATTGAATTTTAACCCACCCCATAAAAAGGGGTGTAACTCTTATGGCAGACGTTTTTGGAAATAAGTTTATACAGAAGACCCCTCTTACTTTTTGGCAAGGAATCGCTCCTTAAAGTTTTTCGTGATATTAAGAAGAAAAAAAATGGTTCTCTGTAACTAAAGAAAAACAATATTTAAAATATTTTTAACCGAATTTCAATATAAACGCAAATTAAAACACTGAACTCAAAGCAAATATATTCTACAGCAACATTTTCGCGGTCATTCTGACTATATTCAAATTCTTTATAAGTTTTTTCTAAAAGCGAAAATGGTTTAGTTATTATACATGTAATATTTAACGATATTTTTATACAATATATTATTTATACAGGGTGAGTAATTAAGGATGGTACACAGATTAATGGCAGATTGTTAACGTCAAAATATAGAGGTTGAGCCAAACATGCCTTAAACAATTGTTGCTCCTTTTCGTTCTACAGGGTGTTAAAGTTGAAAAAATATTTTCGATTTTTTGCTATATTTTAAGTACTCGCATGTATGGACCGACTGTTTTGAAAATTTGTAGTTCTACGTTTTTTGAGGTGGTAAATACCAATAAGCAAACGGTATTGGGGTTACGTCTAGAGGGCGCTAGTTATACAGGGTCGGAAAGTCCCCATGGTTCATCAGCCGTTACGTGAGAGCGATAAATAAAGTCATAGAAATCCGTGCGATAGAGAAAGATGGCTAAAATGAAAGCTTCTAATAATCACCGCCCATTTCGCCCTTCCACAAATAAGATCCACTTCTTATTTGTAGAAGGGCGAAATGGGCGGTGACTATTAGACGCCTTCATTATAGCCATCTTTTTCTATCGCACGGATTTCGATGACTTTCTTTATCGCTCTCACGTAACGGCCAATGAACCATGGGGACTTTCCGACCCTGTACTGTCTTATCAATGTAAAAATATGTCTAACTTTGTATTTTACAATTTTGAATGTTTTAACTATAAATTATTGAACTACGTTCAATTCTAAATAAAAAAAGGTATACTTGTTATAATTTAGTTAAAAAATTCAAAATTGTAAAATATAAAAAGTTAGACATATTTTTACATTGATAGGGCAGTATAACTAGCGCCCCCTAGACGTTACCCCAACACTGTTTGCTTATTCGTATTTGCCACCTCAAAAAACGTAGAACTACAAATTTTCAAAACAATCGGTCTATACATACTTAAAATATAGTAAAACACGAAAATATTTTTTCAACTTTAACACCCTGTAGAACGAAAAGGAGCAACAATTGACTAAGGCATGTTTAGCTCTATTGCTATGTTTTGAGGTTAACAATCTGCCATTAAACTGTGTTAATGACTCATCCTGTATAGAACCCTTAGTATGAGACCGGTTTTCAACCAATCAAAATTGAACAAATTTTGGAGTTCAGATTTTAATCTTAAAGTATTAAGTAGTTATTTACTTTGTATCGTATCAAGTATATTATTTTCCACAAAAAAAAAATTTTGTTATCTAAAAATAATAAATGTTGAATAAATTTTAGACTACAGGGTATTACAAATTAGTAGGTCAACCCGTTAACCACATATTCTTTGGACTAAAATAATGCGACTTTTCTTATGTTACTTTTCATTTCGGAGCCCTATTTTCAAAATACAGGGTGTCAAAATTAAAATTTAAAAAATATTTATTTTTGTTGATAACTCCGGTGATTGTAAAGATATTTATTAAAAATTTAGCACATATTTTGATCTTAAGTCGGCACTCTTTTTGTGTAATTTTGGTTTAAAATATCAAAGCGTGAACGGAGGGGAGGGGGGTTACAGTACTCATGGACCCTCTTTTCTTTTGGTGAGTACGCCTATGCTTTCCGAGTATATTTTTTTAAATAAAGCTACGTTTTATTTTATTTTTTTCACTCCTATAAGGTTTTGATTTGGGACTCGGTTTACGAGACGAGTAACTTTTTTTAAATACGCGACATTAATTTAGTCGACGTTATATTGTGCTTTTCACATACCTACTATTTCCCTACTCGTATAAACCGCCATATTTCGCTTAAATACACCATAGTTTAAATATTAATTGAATACACATATGTATAAAAAATTATGCATTACTTAATACAACAGATTATTACTACAAAGTTTAGTTGAAAAGAAAAGTTACTGTATACTATGAAACTTATCTTCTTTAAAAACAGCTTCCATTTCTCCAATTTCTTCCAATTACTTTCCATTTCTTGGACATAAATCACTGATATTTTGTTACATAACTTTGGAAAGTTAGACTTAAACTAGATAAAATTTTATATCGTACCTTATTGCACATGGTTTACAACATTTAAAAATATTAGACTACTACTCGTCTACAAATCAGAACAGTCTCATTAAATTATATATTGATTTATGGCAAAATATCTCAGAACTGTGCATACTTATTATTCATATGATGTAATTAATAGATACTAACTGTCATTTTGTTATATCAATTTATCATAATTGGAAAATTGCACCTTAATCTAATATTACGATTCGGGTGTAATTTCTGTAATGTTTATCCACACAGTAATAGAGAGGAATTAACTTTCAATCAACAAAATAATTAATTCTATTTCATGCGGAATCACAACACATTTAATTAAAAAACGTATAATTATGTTGACGCATATCGATTCATTCTATAATTCTTGTATTACCGAGCAACAAATGTCTGGAACGACTCGTTACATATACATATATTCGGCATAAATCAACAAATCTCCCATAACGCAAATTTAGCGCCAGGTAAATAGGATTTAACTAACCTGGCGGTTGTAACGCCTGTTTAGTATTATTTCAACTGTATTCCATACACAGAGTAAGTTAATTGTGATTATACAGGGTGTCCGCGAAAGATTTCCCATCTTGAAGCTGGTGGCCAAAATAAGTCGATTGAGCCAAGTATGCCTTACGCAAATATTGCTGGTTTCAAAGATACAGGACGTTCAATGTTTGAATTTTATTTTGAAATTTCTCAATAATTTTGAAAAATGTCAGAATATGTACAAAAAAATTTACTTTATTGTGTTTTTTGACATGACAAATAAGATTTTTTTACTAATTTTGGCGTTGCTTGTATAATAGTTAAAAATTCTTATTTGTCATGTCAAAAAAAATAACGGTGCCCATTTTTTTGTTCGAGATTTCCCAACCTTTCGCATATACCCTGTATTCAACTTTCAAAGTAAAAGTGAAATGAGTAAAAGTTAAATCACTTGCAACAGCAAAAATTAGTATTAATGGATCTTAAGATGATTACAAAGTGATCAGGGTGGTCCCGAGGTAATGGGCCAAAATTCATGGGTAGATTCCCGAAGCAAAAATATTGTGATTTAGCCGAGCTTACCTTAGTCCAAAAGTTGATAATTAAAGAGATACACGGTGTTAAATGTAAAATATTATTTTAGTTTATTTCCATTTATTTCTTAATAAATGCAAATATCTACACAAAATTTTGGGGTTTGGGGTTCTTTGGATACAAGAATTGAAATTTGTTCACATTTTGGTTATAGTTCATAGAGGGCGCCAGCTGCCGTAGATTGAAGGTGTTGGAAACGACATAACTTTTTTGTACTTTAAGGTATCTCATCTTTGGTATCAAATTCTTATTTTTCAACTTCTTTTACACAGAAAAGGTAGACTTTATGAAAGTAGCTGTCTCGCACCGTTTCCGAGATATTTGGCTTTGAAACTCCCAATGCTAATAGTTGAAATAATTAAAATAATTTAGAAATGTCAAAAACAAGGGTTTATTTAGAATTAAAAATTGTAATGAACAGTGAAACAGTAAACATTACTAAAAAATATGCCTTTTTGATAATAATTGCTGAAAATGTCCACCTCTAACTTCAATACATTTATCAACACGTTTATTAAAATATTGACTTATTTTAAAGTATAGTTCCTTAATGCGAAATGACTTTGCAGCATTTAAAACCTGCTACTAAAGTTCTTCTCAAGTGTTTATAGTTTTTCCATAAACAACTGATTTCATGTAATTCCAAAAACGAAAACTTCGGCATTCTATCTTACATTTATTTATGTATGCGACTATACAATTTAATTTGTAAGCTAAGATGTAATTTTAATTAGATACGAATAATACTTAATAGAAATTAGCATATAAATGACAGCAATAAGACAAGTGGAAGACGTCAATTATTTGATTTTCGTCCAAATCCTACTTTACCGCTAAATTAATAATACCTGTAGGCACTTAATTGTAATTTAATGCAACAGCATTGGAAGTTTCAAAACCAAATATATCAAAAACGGTGCGAGATAGCTACTTTAATAAAGTATACATTTTTTGCATAAAAAAAGTTGAAAAATAAGAAAGATGAGATACCTTAAAGTACAAAAAAGTTATGTCGTTTTTACTACATTCAATCTACTGCAGCTAGCGCCCTCTATGAATGTAGACAGATTTCAATTCCTCTACTCAAAGAACTCCAATCCCCAAAATTTTGTGAGGATATTTGCATTTGTTAAGAAATAAATTAAAAAAAACTGAAATAATATTTTACAATTAACACCCTGTATCTCTGTAACTATCAATTTTTGGACTAAGGTAAGTTCGGATAAATCGCAATATTTTTACTTGGGGAATCTACCCATGAATTTTGGCCCATTACCTCGGGACCACCCTGTATACAATTTTATAACTTTAAAATTGAATTTATAAATAAAGAAAAAAATATACATGGTGTAACTTTAAGTGGTGGATTATTTTTTAGGGAAAATAGTATTTTTCCCCTGAATACCAAGCGGGAATAATTTTTTTAGATGATTTATAGTTCGTTTTTTTTTAAACTACACTTAAACTCTTGTCTACGCCGATACTGAGCAGTTTCTGAATTCTTATGTATCTCTCGCTTATCAGTACTGCCTCTTGTTACCTTTTTAAACCAAGTGTGAGTAACGAACGTATAAATACGACCCTCCATTCAAATTCTTCCTTAACGTCGTTTTAGTTGATACAACGAAGGAACTTACAGCAACCTATTTTCTGTAAAACCCACTTAACGTTACATTAATTACAATTCGAGTCGTTATATTTAATAAGCTCGTATCAAGGGAAAAGGGGGGAAGATGTTGTACCAGCTAACACATTATGTATTTTCATTAACTGTACTTTTAACACAAACGGCGTGAGCTTTATAAAGTGCGAGGGTATTGTTGATGTGCCACCTGTTGCCCCGGCGCCTCCGCCACCGAATTCTCGAAGATCGATATTATATTTCGCATCCCCCGACCAGGGGGCGAGATGTTATTGTTATATTCCCGGCAAATCGGAACTCGATAGAAGTGTGTATCGTAAAAGAAAATCTGTGAACTTAGTTCTTCGTGGAAGTAAAAATAGAGAAGAGAGGGTTTTAATTAACTAATTGTATAAAACTTAACTTAAGAAAAACAGATAAAACTTTTTTCTCTATACATATAAGTACTTTTATTGTTTCAATAAACATTTTTATTAATAAAAATCTGTAAAACTGCAAAACGATGCTTAAAGTTAATAATAATTAAAATTAGCAAAACTTATTGAGAACTTCTGGAATCGTACCTACTTACATACAACATAAAAAGAGGTAAATAGTTGTAGCCGAAAATGTCATGTCAAATGTTAGGTGAAATCAGATTCTTGTGTGTCTTGATAAGTGCGAAAAAATACACTAAAATGATAGTACAACAAAAATGTACAGTAACAATAAATTAATGGTAACGTATAAAACCACTGATGAAAACTACGAGTTAACTGTACTTCTTTACGTATGTACATTGATTTCCAAATTAACATGCACCAACACTTGTAACCAAAGACAGAGCTATCGGTGAAGTCAGCGGTTCCAAAAATGTTTTCATCTTATCAGTGTGGTAAGTCAGTAAATACTAAAAAAGTATTATATTTGACTATTTATTTACTCTTCAAATATCCTTCAAATTTACAAACACCCTGTTTAAAATGTATGTACGAACAAATAAGGAAAAGTATACAGGCTGATTATAAAGGCCCCGAGTTGTAACTCGATTATCTACCCATTTCTGAACACCCTGTAAAGTATATATATTTTTAAATGACATGACAATGTTTTTTATATTGACAATTTTTTCCATCACACTGTAGATGAGTGGTGATGTCATCAATATTTTTTTAATTAGGGTTATATACATTTTTTGCATGTTTTGATGGATTTTTTATTCTCTTTCCAACCATATGTTTTTATAAGCCTATAAACTTTTGAAAAAAAATGATAAAACTTTCAGCCTTTGACTTTAGTTTACGATGCTCGCTTTCTAAATCATATCAAATAGAAGGTGCAGGAAAAACAATTTTATCTGCCCACACTATAGCAAATAAACTATTAATACATTGTTTTTAATGAGGTACGTGGATTTTACCGTAGAAGTGGAAGTTGCTATGGACAAAGGGAGGTAAGTGAGGTAGCTTACCTCCCTACGTAAAAAAATTGTACAGTTACTACATTTAGTAATATTTTTCAGAAAATGATTTGACGCTCCATTTCAGTCACTGGAGGCTCAATATTATCTGACTAATCCATTAAAACAGTATGATGCGACGTACTACTGGAATCTGGAGTTGAAGTGTCATTGTAAAGAATACTGTTGGCTATTTCATTTTTGTTACTTAAACTGTCAGCAACATAACTTTCTGCAATTGTGGCTGATTTCCACCCACCATGTCTCTTGATTGCTAATACATCAACTCCTGTATTAGCCAGTAACGTTGCCGATGTTCTTCGGAATGAATGTCCTGTATATGTTTCAAGATATTCTAGTTTCAACAACTGTGCAATCTTATTAGGAATCATAGAAAGGGTATTCTTGCCGACTGGTTGGTTATAACATCTACCTGCTTGATAGCGCATAAAATAGCTTGAAATTTTAGTTTTAAATTTTAATCTAATCTTGATATACTTCTTGAGAATTTATAGGTGAGAAACAGAACCCAGACGAGAAGTAATTGTAAACGTACATGACATACCATTTTTAGAAGCTGGAATTGTAACTACAATAATGGCATCGAAATTTTTTAAATTAACGTTGTTCAAAGTAAGTTTGCATAACTCATCAGAACGGCATGCTCCTAAGATCGTCACTATCTTCATTAGCAAATATGTGTTATCGGGTACCTGAACGAGAAAATCGTTGACTTGTTCTCTTGAAAAAACGTTTGACTTTTTAGGTGTATCGCCGTCATTCTTACGTTTCAAAAATGCTCTTAGCTTGGGGTATTTTGATATATCCACGTTCTCCTCTATGAAAATAGTTGGCTTAATCATTGAGTATTCACTCCACAAACTTTCAAGTTCTTCACTTCTACATGAAATATGCTAGCAGTGACATTTCAGAAACACCAGTATTTTTGTTATGGCACCATTCTTTGACATTTCTGTATGCTCGTTCATAGCTCCCTTTCGACTTTTCAGGCAATAAAAATTCGCAGACAACATTTGCTGCACTTTCTATTTGAAAATCACTCATTTAGGTATAATAATTCAAAACCAGCAAAATTGCAACTTTTATGTAGTTTTGTTTATAAACACCTTAGAAACGACAAAATCCAAACAACCAAGGCGACTTTGCAAGATTCCGAATAATGTCAAAAAGAAATGTCGAAAAATAAAACCTAATCTTTATTTCATGAACCATAAAGAACTGTGGCAGCAGGTAAAATGTTATACACCACACATCAGTTAAGTATAATTTAAATACTTAATAATTTCTTTTATGGTGTAAATAACTATTGCGTACATACACTATCTGTCACATATCGATTTGTTTGTAATTACTGTCACCTTTCAAGTTTCACTTATAACAAAATGAATGATATTAATGAAGAAAATGATATGCTGCAGGTTTATTATGAATGCAGAACAACAATGTTGCAGCTTTACAATTATATTGACAATGTTATTCTAATAGAATTTCCCCTAACAGAAGAAAGTTTAGTAAACTTGAAGCAAATCTAAGACAATATGGAACGCTAAAGAAGAAAAGAGTTTCTTTAAGATATGCTTGCAATGAAAATCAATAATAGATTTACTATTAAGTGTGCAAGAACATCCGAATACTTCCATACGGGAATTAACCAGCATGTCCCGAGAAGAAGGTTAATGGCAATTAGTAATGATGCCCACAATGTAAAAAAATCGGTGTGAGTGAAATCAATAAAGGTTCGGAGTGAATTCATTGAGTGAAATTACTGAGTACATTTTCACTCAATATTGGACATCTTACTCCTTAAATTCTTCACGTAAACTCGCATTTGGTGCACTTGTACCGAAATTGAGTTTAAATGTATATTAATTTCGAGTAATTGGAATGGCGCCGTGAAGATGGCACCACTTACATATTGCTTCTGCAATCTCGACCACAGTTGATAGGGGCCCGTTAGATGCTCCAGAAAAGCGTGATCGTCAGGAGAACGGGTCATAGCCGGCTGCGGCGGGTCTCAGCTCAGCTGGCGGGTCTCAGCCAGGACAGGAGGAGACCCCGCCAAGTGAATTAATTTGAACACCAAGTCTGAGTAAAATATGACTCAATAGTAGTTAAATTTAAATCATATTAGAGAAAAAGTAAACTCTAAATTGGTTTTATATACTCAGAATAGTGTCAAAAGTCGCTCAATTGATAGTTAGCAGTAAGTCGGATATGAGTAAGACTCACTCATTCTGATGCAATAGTTTTACTCAGATGTACTCATACTAAGATGGTGAAAATTTCACTCAATCGGGTGTGGACAGAAATTGATACATTATTGAATAAAATTGAGTGAAATTTGAGTGATTTTTTTTTACAGTGCATTATCTTTTTTGTTTATGAAAGTATCTGATTTTTGTAACGAAATTTTTTCTACAATTTTTTTGCTTAGAATCCAGTAGCCTCGCGATATTTTCCTTTAATTCCCGGACTAGAAAGTCATACATTTTTTATATTACATGGAAAATTTTTAATTAAAAACCTGTGTTTTCTACCAAAATTACTACTTACGTGAATTTTGGGACATCTATGTTTTTAGAAAATACATTCAGTAAAAGGGACAAATATTGTTTTGTTAAAAAAATACCAGTTTTTATCCATATATGTCTTTCTTCTAAATAATTGTAGTTTATAATATTCAAGTCGTTAATTGATACAAAGAAAAATGATTTTCTCAAATTTATTAGGAATTTCTTAAATTAATTCGTAATATTATATTTCAAGATAAGGCTGAATAATTAAAGAATCTGAATATAACATCTAAAAATATCACCTCCAGCTTAGCTCATTCTTTCATTCCAAATTCGAGACCTAAAAATACAATTCCGAAACAGAAACGAGATAAAATTAAAACGGTGAATTATAGCCAGGATAATAATCTCCAGGTAGGTAAACAATAAATCAAGGAATTAAAATACAGGCGAATAATCTACGCAGATGAAATTTCCACCAACTTAGTTTTCTTTATCGGCACTCTGTAGATGCAAATGAATGTTATTTTCAATTCAAGCTAAAACAATCGCAAATTTACCTAAACGCTACAAAGTTATTTGTTCCGGTTTTATTAGTAACACATGAAAGAGAAAATGCCACCCGGAAATTCGTTTCGCACGTGGGTAACAAAAAATATTTATTCGTTCAAATGAAAAATTGTTTTCCATTATATAAATGTACGGTTCATTTGTCTTCACGTTTAAAAACTGTACGGCTGGGACTGATTTTCAGAAAGGCAAAATATGGTATATGCTTACTTTATGTTAGATATTTTCTCTTGGAAATGCCAGCACATTGCAAGCAATTTAAAACACATTAGGATACGAAAGCATCGAAAAATACTGTTTGTATGAATATCTTCAAATCTACTTTACAAAAATAAACTTTGTTTATTATTTCTACATTTATTTTGACGGGCTAAGGTGATACAAATAAATACGTATGTGAATCAGCTGTAGGTATCTATATATAATATATACATAGCGGCCTACACGGGCTTCATATACTTGTTTATTTATTGAACCAAAATACTGAAAACTTACATTGCAGTCAGTGTATCCGTCGGTGATTACGTCAAACTCATGCACGAACAGTTTCAGCGGTTTTTATATGTGTAATAGGTTTTAGGATGGGATCTAAGCATAGTTAACAACTCCAATCTCATTGACTAAAGTTTATAGGAAAAATTGCAGTAATTTCAGTACGGATGGTCTGTTTAAATAGGTAATGGGTCTGTGGGAGTTCTCAATACTTCAATGGTAAGCAAGTGAAGCAGAGTAAACAAATAGAATTATTTCCAACAAAAAATTACACAATTGGAAGCACTTTTCAAATTGAAACTGTTTTGTTACTCATACATTGCCACGCCACTTAAGGATCACTCTGCGCCGCATGTACACAAAAGTAGGTACGATATGTAAAAAGAGTCATTTAATCTTAAACCTATACTTGAATTCAAGTGTTGTATAAGATCGCCAGTTACCCTAGTTCATTTAGTTTTCCTTAAAAAACTCCTTCAAAGAATTTTTCCGTCATCTTAAAATATATTTCAATAAAATTTGACATGAGAGGACTGAGATACCCATGTACATAAAGGGTGTTACGAAATTCGCGAACACGTACTGTGGGAAAAGTTTTCAAACAAATTTTAATTAATTAAGTGTTGTGACCCATTTACTTCCATACAGTAATAAAACCTTTGTTCAACATTTTCCGGAACATTTTGTAGCATTTATAGGTTATTTCATCACATGCTACCACTATTAGGTGGCGAAGATCTTCTAAAGAGGTAGCTTTCGTTTTATAAATAACACTTTTTAAATGACCCCATAAGGAAAAGTCCAGTGGTGTTAAATCAGGCGATCTTGGGGACCATTCAATAAAACCCATACTACCAATCCAGGGTTCAAGAAAATATGGATTCAAAAAGTCACGTACAGCAGCGGAATAATGTGACGGAGCGCCATCCTGCTGAAAAAATATATCATTCTCTGGTTCTCGTTTCCAAGACTCTCCATAAATTCTTGCAGTTGCCCGGGCCATTTCATTATTTCGAAAATAGAGAGTGACAATTTCAGTTCTCTCTGCAGTGGTGTAAACCATGCTAATTTGAATCGATTGCTTCAAAATAGCGAATAATAATAGATCAATGGGTTTGACTACTTAGACAATTCTGATTGATGTAAAATCGGAACAAAACTACATGTAAAATTCTAATAAAACCCATCACCTCATTACTTTCATGATAAGATGAATTTTTTTATTAATCTTTCAAGTCTTTTTTCGATTTATTTCACCGACACTTTCAACAGTTTTTTTACATTAATTTTCAGGCAGAACAAAAAAATTTCAGCATGTTCGTAAAGAGAATTGAAATACCTTTCAAATGATGTGCCACTTAAACACTCGTACCATTTAAGATTTTTGAAGGGGTTGCCACCCCGTTTAGGAGGATGACCTACATCCATGAATTTATAATCAAAAGATGTGCCCCTTGAACGCAAAATCGACCTGTATCGGGGTTTTCCGGAAAAATCTGTTGCAATAAAAATATTTCAAGTTGACTGTTTTAATTGGGCCACCCTGTATATATACAGGGTGTTCCACCTAAGAGGGATTCTTCAACTCTGCAGCTGTAAAATTTATAAAAAAATGATTTTAATCAAAGTTGCCTGGAATCATGTGGACCATATAAAGAAAATATTTTTAGCTTTACAGGGTGTTCCATTTTGCGTGGGCGCTACATAACTTTGTTATTTTAAGTGGAACACCCTCTATATTATTTCAATTTTGAATTCCTTGGTTAATATTAGGTAGATTTTATTAAAAACGGCATTAAAAACATGGTGTTTAAAACTTACTGTTTTCGAGATATTCAGTTGTTTTTGAAAAATATCACGATTTTAGCTCTCTAAATGAGGCTATATAGCGCCTAAATCGTAAGAGTTAGAAACCTGCAGTTTTCACATTTCATTTTGGCATAAATTATTCTATCTTGTCATCTGTGAGCAAAACGTGTACCTTATTCAAACTGGGAAATACTGAGACCTACATTTAATAATCTTGAGTCGAAAAACTTTTTTTTTTCCAATGGAATGACCCATATTAATTATCATGGGCAAATGCAAAATCGAATGCCCTTTCGACTGGTATAAAGTCGTACATATTTATCTTTAATAGTTTTCCAGAAAAACAGGTTATTTTCTAAGGTCCAGTAAAACTCTTAGAGATAAGTATGGACAACTTTATACCAGTCGAAAGGGCATTCACTTTTGCATTCACCCATGATAATTAATATGGGACATTACATTTGAAAAAACTAGTTTTTCAACTCGTAAGATTATTAAATTAGGTCTCAGTATTTGCGAGCCTGAATAAGGTATACGTTTTGCTCACAGATGACAAAATAGAATTATTTATTTATTTACCTATTTATTTCCTACACCTACTCAACGGGATAGAAGGGAAAAAATACATAAGAAAGTTACACAATAAATACATTGAGATGAAACCAGATTAACGAGAGAAAAGTAAAATTTAAATTAAATATTTATGTAAAAGACAAAGCGGTAAAGGCAATGGTTGAAATGATTATTATAAAATTTATTATTGAGTTGATTATCATGTTCATAGTCAATTGGAGCATATGCCAAGATGTTATAAGAAAAATATAGTTGAAATTAATTAAAATGCAGAATTGGTATATAGCAAACAAAAGTTAAAATGCCAGCGTTTGA
The DNA here is from genome assembly GCF_000390285.2 of Anoplophora glabripennis. Lineage (NCBI taxonomy): Eukaryota > Metazoa > Arthropoda > Insecta > Coleoptera > Cerambycidae > Anoplophora > Anoplophora glabripennis. Next base: position 565,721 of record NW_019416928.1, read on the forward strand.
TTAAATAGTTAAAAAATAAGGTAGAATAAGAGTTAATAAAAGATATTAAAATCGAAAGACAATTTGTAAATTAATTAAAAGGATATGTCAGAAATATGTCAAATTTAAAGTGGGATCCACAAGGAATTCAGTAGTCACTAGAAAGGTCAAATAATATTATAAAATAAAAAATATTTTGAAGTATAAGGCAAAATTGATTGTAAAGAAAGTAGAATAGGGTGTATAAGTGCAAAGGAGAAAGTGAAATGAAGTGAATTACAAAAGGAACATGGCAGGTTAAAAGATATGTGGAAAGGCCATTAGAAGGTAAAGAAAAATCAAGATAGTAAAAAAAGAGAAAATAGATTATTATTGATTAGTTACGGAAATAATTTTGAAAAACGACAGTTGTTGAAGAAAGAAAAGAAAACCTATAGAAATATAAGCAGTTAATAAGCGAGAGAGTGAAAAAAGATTCAAGTTAGAGAAATCAAGAATTTAAAAATACCAAGTGGTAAAATAAGTGACCCAAGAAATACGAGACAAGCGGAGCACCAACAAACAAGGTCCAGGAAGACAGAAAGAACGCGGAATAGCAGTAGCAGGTTCCAGTGGCCAGTAAGAAAACGGAATATCAGTAGCCGGATCCAGTAAGAAAACAGCATATCAGTAGCAGGGACTAGGAGACCAGTAAGAAAGCAGCATAGTCGACAGGTTCCTGAAAGGAAGCGAGATAAGATACAAGAATTAAGGAAAACAATCAAGCAGAGTAAAGAAGAGAAATCAGTCGACAAGTCATTATCGATAATACGTATAAAAGAACCAGTTGTTAAACATAGTAGTAGCAGGTTCCAGAGGCCAGTAAGAAAACGGAATATCAGTAGCCAGATCCAGGAGAGCAGTAAGAAAACCGCATATCAGTAGCAGGGACTAGGAGACCAGTAAGAAAGCAGCATAGTCGACAGGTTCCTGAAAGGAAGCGAGATAGGATAGACAAGAATTAAGGAAAACAATCAAGCAGAGTAAAGGAGAGAAATCAGTCGACAAGTCATTATCGATAATACGTATAAAAGGTACCTTTATAATAAAAGTAAAATTCGTATACGAAATAGCTTGATACAGATTTTCAAAAGTAAGAAGTTAGTATATAAAAAGTTTAGCAAGTCACTAATTCCATATTAAACAAATTTATTTAACTATATCAGACATAATCAAAATTGGCCAATCTTTGTAAAATTAAATATTAATCTTAGAAAAAAATAACCAGTTGTTAAACAAGAAGTTATAAGATAAAATGTCAATGTCTTAATGTATGCAACCAGTCATACATGAAATTTAATTATAACGGTCGTATCGATATAACATCTTGTTTAAGGTTTTGTAAATAGTGTGAAATACTTCAAAATATTGACTATTGTGTTTAACAGTTTTTATTGACAAATTTTGACATATAGATAACAAAACAATAATAAATTCATTTATTAATAAACCTTTTGTATTTATAGCTGTGATTGTGTGTGGTTTCTTGCTAAAGCATATAGTGAATAGAACCGACTACTGAGAGGAGTCTAGAGCTAGGTAGGGCAAAGGTAT
>NW_019416928.1:567834-580421 GCF_000390285.2 Anoplophora glabripennis
GACTAGAGATGGGCGCGAGTGTCATTTCATTTCTTTAGAACTAAATTAACTTAATTATTTTCTCGTTATTTAACCTGTTCACATGATTTATGGATTTTAAATAAAGGGTACAAATCTTCGCGAGGATAATACGATATATTTGCTATACATAATAATTATATTTTGCATAGTTTATACACAATACATTTTTGAACGCGTACACATCTCAAAATTTGACCTATTCTTCGGGTTAAAGACACACATTGTCCGCTCTCTACACATAACATATAATGGAGAATATTGTAGTATATTAGTACTAGCTGTTTTCAAATAAAAAGTTTCATTAGACCGTGTGCTTACAGAAGGAATATTAAAGTTAAGTTTTTGTAAAATTTCGGGTATATCCAAATTTCCATTTATTATGTTGAAAAGAATAATAACACTGCATATCACGACGAGATTTTAAAAATTTATAATTGTATTTTTGGAGGAGCAAGTGCTGCGGATACCCTACCGGAGGATATACATTTAAGTCTTTATAGTTTAACAACTTCAAGAATCTGCGCTGCGTTCTTTCAAACAAATCAATATAACTAACATAGCTTCCCAAATCAGGGAACAATATTCCAGTCGAGGTCTAACGAAACACTTATACAGCAACTTAACTGTATCAACATTGCAAAAATCCCGAGCATTGCGAATTACGAAACCCAGACTTTTGTTAGCTTCCAACACAATATGATTCACATGATACTTAAAAGTGAGTTTAGGGTCAAAATAGATTCCTAAATCCTTAACAACATTTGGTCTATTAAGAAGTATAGTATCAATATCTTTCTTTCTAGAAAAAGTCAATACATTGCACTTTTTCACAATTAAGGGCAATTTGTTCAACTCACACCAGAGTTTCAGTCTATTAAGGTTCTCCTGCAGTACAACACAGTCCTGTAAATTTCCTACCTTTAAGTATAACTTCATGTCATCGGCATATAAAAGATGAGGTACAGTAAAATTGTCGACAATATTGTTAATAAAAATAAGAAACAACAGTGGACCCAAGATCGATCCTTGGGGAACACCCGACAATACCGAAAAACTGTGTGAAAAGAACCTGTAGCATACGTATTGACGACGGTCACAAAGATAGGGGTGCAAAAGTGTTAGAAAATTAAATGAAAGACCGCATTTGTTAAGTTCACGTAAGAGAATATCATGTTGGAAGCGATCAAAAGCCTTGGAAAAATCTGTGTATATTACATCCACCTGCTCCTGATTATCCAAGACTTCAGTCAGGTATTGAGTAATACATAATAAGTTTGTCATAGTCGATCGACCCTTCAAAAAAAAATGCTGATTAACGCTGATCATATTCCTAAAGTGATTATATAAAATGTCATGCAGGTAGGACTAAAAAATTTTACTAACATTATTTATGATTGTAATAGGACGATAGTCTGAGACGTCATTAATATTACCACTCTTGAAAACTGGACATATTCGTGATGATTTCCAAAATGCACTGTGAAAACTGCTGGTTTCTAACTCTTGTATTTTAGACGCTATCTAGCCTCATTTAGAGAGCTGAAATCGTGATTTTTTTTTCAAAAACAACTGAATATCTCGGAAATGTTAAGTTTTAAACACCATATACATTTAATAAACTCTACATAATATTAACCAAGGAATTGAAAAACGCAGTAATATATAGGGTGCTCTGTAAAGCTCAAAATATTTTCTTTACATAACCCACATGATTTCAGACAACTTTTATTAATACCATTTTTTTTATAAATTTGACAGTTACAGAATTACAGAAGAATCCCTCTTAGGTGGAACACCCTGTATCTATATATACTGATATAAAGAAATGTCACTGGAAATACAATAGGTAGCAGTTTTCCCAGTGTAACGATTACAATTAACGTAGTTTTATTTTCAGCATGGAGTTTATCTAGAAACATTAAGGCTGCAGCTATATCATTTTATACTTATTTGAAATGATTTATATACCCACACATTTTGTGTCTAAGTGGGACGTAAATGAAACAAAATCACACCAACTAGATGTCCGTCCAGACAGAAACCATCGTTTGTCACGGTTTTTGTGGGACTTCCATTACTTTTTACGAATCGTAACTGTCTGAGTGTTTATCAAGAGAGCTTTATCTCTTTTTAAGTCGGTCTTACCTTATATATGTAGTCGATAATATCCTTCGAACACAACTCCGCGCTTTTGTTAGACAGTTGCGTGTGCACAACAGGAATTTAAATTTTACCACCTTCACTAACGCTCGGATGTTTATCACGCCGTGCTGTGCTTTGAACTCCTTAATAAATGTTTGTAATGCCCCTGCATTCAATGGTTTAAATATTGAATAATTGATGCCATTACTGGTTCGACATGGTCGATGTAACTACACAAAAGACAGTACGAGTTGAAATAACAGTTCGTTTTTCTACTTTCAATGAGTGTTTATTAATTTGCCTTTTACATAGCGGTTCAAGTATTTGCGTTAGAAAAAATGAATTCCTTTCGCGTTTCCGAAAATCATAAAGCCTCAGAAATTCGCGCATGTTTCGAAAAAAATTCGTTAATCTTTCAAATTGCCTAGTTCCCACCAAATGAATAGGAATTGTAGAGAAAACATGGCAAGTAATCTACTACGCAGCTCGGAAGGTGTAAGGCGAGAAAACAAATTTTCACGCATGTTTCCAAAATTTCCCCCCGCACCACAATCGACGCCAAACTGCCCTCAACAGTAACAGACGATGCTAAGAGCGCACGCGACGAAACGCACTAAATCGCCATGAAGCCATGAAAGCCGCCAAAAGTCATCTGTCTTACCATACCATGTTGATCACGCATGCCGTTCATCGCCCGGGAACGCGAGAAAAAATTCACCTACCTTTCGAATTCGAAAATTACAAAGTCCAAAAAATTCGAAATGCGCACTACAAAATTACCTTAGAGTCATAATTAAGATAAATCATTTTCAGCACCACAACGCTTTGAAGAAGGATACCACTTGCAGGATAATGGTTTTCAAAAATCATGCAAACCTGATACGAACCTCACAACAGAACCTCCTGAAGAGCCAGCGTCGAGAGTGATCGAATGTCAGCCCGAGAATCATGCGGTTCAATAACCAGTGTCGGATCCTGGCCAGTACTCGTAGTATACCTACCCCAATTTTTTTTAAATGTATTTTATATACCAGTTGAGTTATATTTCTCCTATAAAAATTAACTCAAAGCTCACAGCTCCCATTGCTTACATTAGACATACAAGGTTTGCCATTTAACACTCCCGCTGCCAATATCTCTCAATATGAAAAAAATTATTTTAGTTCCGGAAATTGGGGTTGTTCGGTCCCTCGAATAGCTTCAAATTGTAGTTAGAACTGTTAGTTCAAATCTTACTAAAGTAAATTTCTTCATTTCGGAGATATTAGCAGCGGGAGTGTTAAATGGCACACTCTGTATATCACTTAAACTTTGTCCACCCTGCGGTGAAAATCCTTAAGGGATATCAACTCCTAAAGCTGCCATACACAAATTTTCCATGCAGAACCTGACCAAGGAGGCAAAATTCAAATCAAGCTCTAAAACCGTCATGCAAACTCAAGCTCCTAAAGCCTCCATACAAGCTCATAAAGCTTCCATACAGGCACTCAAAGGAGACCATACACTCATAAACTTTAGTGCCCTAACCCAGCATGAATACAGTGTTAAAGAGATATTAAAGTACCATACTCAACTGTGCCGCATAAGATCAAGTAATCAGTGCAAAACAAAGGTTCAGTTGATACGCTCCTGTATACAATAAATACGGAAATGAGAAACTTAAGAAAATACAAAAAAATAAGAAAAATCTACTTTAAAAGACAAACGAAAATCAAAATGGAAAATAAACGTTATATTTTTAATATACACCAAAATCAAATTAAAACACAATTCATATTATTATTGAACCAAAAAAATCATGCTTTGGAGTTTCACTAATATTTCCGATTTAGTTGTTGTGTCAGTATCGAAAAATGCCATGCGCCATAAATGGAACTTCAGAACAAGATACGTCTTTAAAAAATTACCATCTCTCGACACATGCAACATCCACTTTAATTTGCTATTTCTGAACACAGAAAATAATGGTTGTTGAATAATCTAGGTTGTAAAATTTCTTCAGTTGAAATAAATTTAAAAAAATAAGTACCTAGTCATATCATTGAAGCATTTTATGCACATAAATTAGTAAGTAATAGTTGCATAAAAACATATTTTTTTGGTTTGTTTTAGAGTAACCTTCCGGTGAACTAAAGTGTCTTTTCGATATACAGGGTGTCCCAGAATAACGTGTACAACGGAAAAAACACTCTGTATAACACCAAAATGTGTAGATTGAAAGCAAGTCCACATCCCAAAAATAATCAAAATCGATTAATAGGTATTCGAGTAAGTTACAAAATTGAAATTTTCAACAACTTTGAAGTCATCTAGCGACCAAACTAAGCGATTTAGGATATAGGTGAATTAGCCTAGATCTGCCTATTTTGAATCCACAAAATTGTGGTCTTCCGTTGTACACGTTATTATGGGACACCTTGTATATAAGGTAGAAATAAAATCTTATGATTTAGTTTTCCAGAAAGTATATTTTAATTCGAGTGAAAATAAATTGTGTTTTAATTTCATTTTAGGTGTTATATCTGGCAACAATCAATAAACTGATACTTAATCAGACCCCTTGCTCTTTCTCATTTAATTAAATTCATACAAACTTTACCTGTCCAAAGTGTTTGAACTGAACTGGGGGAATAAGACAAGCGTCTTCCAAAGAATTCTAAACCCTAAGATTTATGATACGCAAGGCTTTTAGTCCATTATAAACCAGTGTTACTAAATATGTATGTACCCACCCAAACTTGGTATAAACATTGTGGATAAAGACACCTTATACCTACGTTATACATTGTGAGATGTTATTGAAGGACACTTTAATACGAAATGTGATTCAGAGCACCCATTCATTATTTTTCATTAATAATTGGAAGGAGAAGCACTCAGTCTTCTGATTGGGTAGGAGATATTAGTTCCGCTCTTTAAAGATAAATATATTATGTCGAAGCAAACAATGTTTGCTTGCATCTGGTAATCTCATACGAATCCACTTAGCGTTTGTTATTGTGTTACTGGTCCCTACTTAGATATGAAATGAGGTTCAGTGACGTAATTATTAATTTACATTACTTCGGATAATCCTCGGGCTCTGGGGCCTTAAAAGGATCCCCGAATGCTTGAATCATCCCCTGCATACTTGAGTGGAATCCATTTATATACGGTATGTGTTGAAACTGATCTGCGGCAACCTAGCGGAATAGTACGGATTACGACGGGGACTTAAGTTGCCTCTCTAGCGGTGATTTATTTCCGCGGAGTTGCTAAAATTCTCTAATCCTCTCCAGGAAATTAGGTTTATAAAAATATCTCGGACGAAAGTACGAAAAATTAAGATACCTATGGATTTACTATAAATTATAAACCAATAATAATACTAATATTTTTAAGTATACTCAACCTTGAAACCCTGGATTGGCCTGAAAACTATACGGATGGTCAAGCACAAAAGAAATCTCTGGAGGGTATTTAAAGAAACTAATGATGTATCTGACTTTGTAACCGCCATTTTTCCAACGACCTAAAGAAGCATTTGATTACATCTAAAAAAGTTTTTGAAGAATCAATCATTTATAGCGATAATTACAAACAACTTTTCAAATACATCAGGTCATCTCTGAACTCTAAAGTTTCTACACCTCTTCTACGTGGAGAAAATGGTGAAATATGTGAAAATAACCAAGATACCTCAGAAGTGATATCTCTTGCCTTCTCTAAAGTTTTTACCGATGAACCTCTTCATGATCCACTCCCTCCCAATATCGGGCCGCGTGTTATGGCCTGCTTAAAGAGTATTGATTTTACTCCTGTTTTAATTAAAAAACATTTGTTGAAACGTCGGAAAGACGCCTCTCCCGGTTTGGATGGCCTATCGCCTTAGCATCTTCTAACTTGTGTTGATGCTCTTATCGTGCCTTTGTCCTTGATCATGTCGGAATCATTTATAAGCGGTGTTGTTTCGCCGCTGGCGCTGTGGAAATTGGATCCCAACAACTATCGGCCGATCAGTCTCCTACCTACAATTTGTAAAATAATGGCATCTATCATTGAAGAAGCTATGACAAACTTCCTACTGCACGAAAATGTCATACCGAATCAGCAACACGAATTTGTCAAAGGCCGCTCCACCCTAACAAACCTTGTTCACTGCATAATCGACTGGTCTCTCGCTCTTGACAACGGTGATCCTGTTGATGTGTTTTATCTTGACTTTTCAAAAGCCTTTGACAAGATACCAATGAGAAGACTTTTATACAAACTGGATCATGTGGGCATTCGGGGTACTCTACTCCAATGGATCGAAGGCTTTTTAACAGACAGATATTTTTAGAGTTAGAGTAGGTGATTCTTCTCGCGACATACCAGTTCTTAGCGTTGGGACATTTACTGTTTATAATTTATGCCAGTGAGATACAATATCACGTCGTCAACAAATTATCTTTTTTTGCAGACAACACTAAACTATATTCCAACCCTCTGAGTGACCATTTCCTTACAACAAGTCCATTGCTAATTGGTGCGAAGAATGCTACTTCCGTTAAATATTGACAAGTGTGTCGTGCTTCATGTGGACCCTAAAAATTTCAATCTTGTGTACTCCTTACGAGGTCAAGTATTAACAACAGTAGCTTCTCACAACGACCTAGGTGTCGTTATAAACTCGAACTTGTCGTGGTGTGACCATGTCAACTCTGTGTGAAAGCGTGCCAAAACCAAACTTTATCTACTACGGAAATCGTTTACCAAGTTATCCTTCGATGCTTCGTGCAAATTATACTGCAGTTATGTGCGGCCAATTCTAGAATATGCCGGTTCCGTTTGGTGCCCTGACCTCATCCGAGACCAACAATCCCTAGAAAATGTTCAACGATCAGCGACCAGACTTTCCTTTGGACGAGTTAGACCACCATACATGGAGCGACTTTCCATGGACTCACAGACTTTCAGCTGCGTCGCCTACGAGGTGACCTTATTTTAACATTTAAATTTCTTAAATATATTTTTGGTAACCTGTCAGTCTATTCGTTGAACACTGATGGCCGCCTGAATGGTCATGAACTAAAGTTAAAATAAGAAAAATCTAGAGTAAGACAATTTTTTCTTTCCAACAGAATGTTTGTATTTGGAATAATCTTCCGGCAACTATAATTGGTGCACCATCTGTAAACTCTTTCAAAAATAGACTCGATGCTCATCTATTCAATAATTAATTTATATCAAAATGTATCACTTGTCGCATACTCTTACTATGATTTCATTGTGTCTCTAAATTCTTTTTTTTTGTTTCCTTTTTTCTTTGTCTACTTAATTTCTATATATGTAAAAAGCTGTACAATACTTGTTTATATGTTGGGCATAACAGGACATTGTCCTCTGCCCTAACTTATTTTGTAATAATAATAATAAATAATAATAACCTTGTCACTACTTCTGTTCCCAACTATATTTTTTCAAGAACTGTCGTCAAATGTTAAATATCAGTGTGTTGATTGTTGTCAGAGTTAACATCTAAAATAAAATTAAAACAATCCACTTGAGTGGAATTGTCTATATACAGGGTGTTAGTGAACTTATGTCAAAAATTTAAAGGGGTGAAAAAGGAACAACAACTGAGTTAACTGATGTCACAAACTTGTATCGGAACTTTAAGGTCATAGAGAAAAAAGCTAATTAAAAATGCGTTTAATCTGTTTTGGAACTGCTGAAATACATGTATTTTATCGGGGCGAGTACTTTTTACGAGTTTGTAGGCTTCTTTTGAAGCCGGACTGTATTCGAAAGTCAGTTTGTAATACATTGTTGTAGTGATTGCTGTGCTGTTTTTCGAGAGTACATTTAATAGCCGTATTTCTAAGTTTTCTTTTGAAATGATATTGTGATATGCTTATAATTTATGGCGAAGCAAACGAAAATTTCCACAAAGCTTGTCAAGTGTACCGTGCAAGATATCCTGAACGACGTGCCCCCGCACCACGAACCTTTGTTGCTGTAGCGCAAAGAGTTTTGGACACCGGTGAAGTACAACCGCGTCGAGGTCGCTTTCTGATGAAAAGGAAACCAAAGTGGTTTAGTTCCCTTACTAGATAACTACTATTGCTGTAGGGTGGCCTCCAAAATCACTCGATTTAAGTCATACAGAATCAAGTCATTTCTACCTTAAATTTCCAGGCGTTATGAAATGAAATTCATATGTGAAGACATCTCTACTAAATATTCAGGTACTGTCGTTAAATTACGACGAACACAAAACGACGCTATCTCTTTTAAACGTTTGAAACGGTTACATAAAATAGGGTAACGTTGTGAAGTATTTCCATTAATTTAGTGATAAGTAAATCGCTATGCCCTAACACAGTGGAGCACTTATTGGGATTTAGTAGGGGTAGTCACGCGGTATTCCGCCACTCGCGGAACACATCGTCTAACCGCGGACCTTTGTGTCACGCGAACTGCCGATTACACATTATATAAAACAGATTTGGACGAGCACGCACTCTAAAAAGGCACAATTTGCATAGCGCGAGTCAGAGTAATGACTAAATAGTTATACTTACCGGGCGATTCAGTTTGATATTCGCGGAAATAGCTATAACAAACCATATATATTTTTAAATCGCCGCTCAAACTCTATCAAATTGTATTATTAGATCGTCTCCATGGTAACATACCGTACGCGCCTAAAGTATGGAATAAATTCAGTAAAAACGAAATAATTTTTTTTGGGAAACATCCTCGAACAGGTCGATTTTTAATTTAAAAAATACATATTTTAGCATAAAAGGCGATTTTCAACCGTCATTTGTTTTCGAGTAATGACGTCATCGACATTTTTTTAAATAGCAACCCCCTATTTTTTTCTTGATTCAGAAAGATCGTTCCATTGTCGATCCGACAATATCAAAATGTTACATAGGAAAGTTTTCGAGTATATGACGATTGAATATTAGAAAACGTAAATTTTATTCATTAAGAAATGGCAATACCTAAATTAAGTGTTCGAATTGCCACCCACCTACTTCTTGACAATACGCAAGTCTGTGTAGAAATTCTTCTTGCACATTATGAATTATTTCTGGGGTAACTCTGTGTATTTCATCTATAATACAATTTTGGAGATCTTCTAAATTATGTGCTCTATTAACACTTTGGACTTTAAGTAGCCCCATAAGAAATAGTCCAGGGGTGTAAGATCTGGTGATCTCGCGGGCCATTCCATCGGTCCTCGTCTGCCGATCCACCTCCTAGGAAAACAATTGTCCAGAAAATCTCGAACAGGGCGCGCATAGTGCATCGTCTTGCTGAAACCATATGGTGTCATCCGGAATATTAGGGTCATTATCGTTAGGAAAAATTACTGCAAGCGCTGGAACAAGGTCATTTTGTAAAGACCCTAAATATCTTTCTCCTGTAAGGGTTCCTCCAAAAAGAGGCTCTACTATTCTGTTGTCAACTATTCCAGCCCACACATTTAATTTCTGTGGGTGTTGGGTATGCATCTCTGCCATCCAATGAGGATTTTCCCGACTCCAATACCTGCAAGTTTGACGGTTCACTGTACCATTGAGACAAAATGTGGCCTCATCCGAAAAAATATTTGCCGGTGTAAATCTTTATTTACTTGACATAAATCCATCATAATTTCACAGAAGTGTAAGCGGCAGTCGGGATTGTCTTCATTGAGTTCCTGCACAAGTTGAATTTTGTAGGGATGATATTTTTCCTCCCTCAGGATACGTAGCACTGTGGTCTGACTAATTTCATTGTTTAATGCAACCAATCGTGAAGTATTATTAGGATTATCTACCATACTTATCAAAATGTTCTGTTTGTGATCTTCACTAACGCTTGGACGTCCAGGTTTTGGAATATCTGCAATATTGCCAGTTTATCTAAATTTAGATTCTATCTTACTGTTGATTGGCTGATACTGCGATCTGTATGTTTTTCATTAAATAAATCGCAAACTTCCTGCTGCGTTCTAGTCTTATCCCCGCATCCGATAAGAATTAAAATTTCAATTCTTTGTGTGACAGCTAAATGTGCCACAATACTTTAAATTCAACAATAATTTTTATATCGCTTACAATACCCACTTAGGAAGTCGGTATGACAGTGACACTTTGTATAGATTTACACCTACGTGATCCATAAAAAACTTCAGGCATTTCGAAAAACTAAATTTGATAACGATTTTTAATTGATTTGGGTTTTCATTCAATCGTCATTTACTCGAAAACTTTCCTATGTAAGATGGCAACATTTTAATACTGTCGGATCGGCAATGAAACGATCTTTCAGAATCAAGAAAAAAAATAGGGGGTTGCTATTTAAAAAAAATGTCGAAGACGTCATTACTCGAAAACAAATGACGGTTGAAAATCGCCTTTTATGCTAAAATATGTATTTTTTAAATTAAAAATCGACCTCTTCGAGTATTTTTCCCAAATAAAATTTGTTTCGTTTTTACTGAATTTATTCCATACTTTAGGAGCGTACGGTATATCAAAATTACTGTTTTTGATCAAATGGCGCATTATATATTTTTTTATCAATTCTGGAAGGTATTTTTTTCTGTGTTCAGCTATATGAGGAAGTCTATAGTTTTATTTAAAATATTACTAGAAAAGCAACAAAAAAGATGAACCCTACTTTCAGTAGCTTTATTCTGAAAAATGATCTGTTTTATTTATAAAACCATTGATTAATAATAGTAATAGTAGTAGCCCAAAGAATAAAGATCTTCATGTTCAGGAGGTTGTCGAGGCTAAATGTTTAAAGCTGTTATAAAACTTACCCCATTTGTGAAGAACTTGCGTTGTTATTTCTGCGCAAGCCTGGACAGCTTACTAAAACCTATAACAAGAGTATTTAGTCTTAGACGAAAGGTTTTATTAATAAAAAGCTTTTGAATTGTTACTTGCCAAATGTGGATTTACGGAGTACCAACATCAATAATCATCGAATGGTGCAAATGACACTTATGCACCAATAATTGTTTTCGAATGTTAAGTTATTACAGTTTAGTATTTTTAATATTATTAACGTTTTAACTATGCTTTATAATTGAATATAAGTTTTTAGTGTTGTGTTCAATTAATGATTCAGTTTGAGACTTATTGCTTTTCAGAGTTGTATGGTACCTACCTACTTAAAATAACAATACGACTTTGATTTTAAACCAATTGTAAAATTCAAGACGATCAAGGAAATCAGCTGTTTCGGTTCAACGTTAGAACCGGTGCGGTGCGTTCCCTGTTGCGAAGTAGGGCGCCGAAGTAATGGAAGTTAAGAGGTAATTTACTTATTTTTTAAAAGGTCGAGTAATTTTTTTTTTTCGATTTTCTGTCTTTATTAGACCTTCCGCATATATACAGGGTGGTCCGTAAGTAATGGTCCATAGAGACATACTACATTTTTTGCTTCAAAATATTGCGATTGGAGCCAACATGCCTTAATAAAATGTTGATAACAAAAAAGATACAGGGTGTCAAAGTTGGAAATTAAAAATTGATATATATATTGAATAATTATAATATTTTTGAGTGTATGAACGTGAAAATTTAGGGGTAGATGTTTTTGTATACGAGAAATCATAATTTGTTATCTATTTCGATGTATCTTCTAGAGGGCGCCACATACGCCGTGTTTATGACGTAAATACGAGCATAATTTTTTTATCCACAACGTTAACGCTTCTTTTTTTAAAAAATCTTAAACCTACATTATTTTCGTGAAAAAATGGTATACTTGTCATTAGCTCTAGAAATTGTCCGTTTTCAAGAAAAACACATTTCAACAATCTGCTGCATGTTTCATTACAGGAAATTTGATCGTAGTGTGCGCTAATGAAAACATTAATTTTGACAATTAAACATTATCCCTTTGTACACATTAAAATACAAATTATCAAGTTGATAAATTTTATTTACAAAACCAGTTAAAGGAGAAATTTAATTAAACAAAACTATGATTTTATCAAGCGTTTAACAAGTAAAAAACTGAATATGTACCTAAGGAAAAATAGGAAATGTTTCAAAGTAAATTTTCAATATGTCCACCATTCACCTCGATGCACTTGTCCATACGATTTATGAAAGATCGTCTAATATTAAATAATACCATTGGATCAAAAAAAGTTGAGGCATTACTAATTTCTTGCCAAAGTTGGACGCGAGTATTTATAGTGTTTTTATAAACAATTTCCTTCATTGTGCCCCATACACCAAAATCTAAAGGGTTGAAGTCTGGACTACGTGGCGGCCAAGGAAATATACTACCACGGCCAATCCAACGTTCAGGAAAGTGTTGGTTTAGATATGTTCTTACTTGATGAGTAAAATGTGGCGGAGCGCCATCTTGCATGAACCACATATTTTGCCTCAAATTCAGTGGTAACGCATCCAATAGATCAACAAAGCTATTTTCTAAAAAAT
>NW_019416928.1:581608-668309 GCF_000390285.2 Anoplophora glabripennis
CCTGAAGATCTTCCCCGACGCCTAGAATTCTGCCGAATAATACTTAACCATCACCAACATAATGTGGAATTTATTAGCTCCATTTTATTTACCGATGAAGCCACCTTTACACGAGATGGTTTACTGAACTTGCACAATGCACATGCATGGTCAGACGAAAATCCTCATGCTACCATTGATAGTCATCACCAACACCGATTCTCAGTCAACGTATGGGCTGGAATAATAGGTGACTATTTGCTCGGGCCTTTCTTTCTACCTCAAAGGCTTGATGCAGTAGAATATTTAAACTTCCTAGAAAACCATCTCCCTGAGTTAATGGAAAATGTTCCTTTAAATTTGAGACAATACATGTGGTACCTCCATGACGGGGCACCTGCGCATTTCAGTGTTCATGTTAGAGAGTATCTACATATGCGGTTTCCTAATCGATGGATTGGAAGAGGATATAATGCACCAATAGCCTGGCCACCGCGATCACCGGACTTGAATCCTGTCGATTTTTATCTTTGGGGACACGCGAAATCTCAAGTTTATGCAACCCCTGTTGATACAGAAGATCAACTTAGACTGCGAATTGTAGAAACCTTTAATTTAATAAGAAATAGTCTATTCATATTCCAAAGAGTCAGATTTAACTTTATAAAGAGACTGACAGCATGTATCGATGCAGAAGGAGGTCAATTTCAACATTTATTATAATAACATATTTTGTTTTAGTTCTGTTTTGGTTACTTAATTAAAAAAATTATTTTGGAAATTGATTGTATTCTTAAAAATTCACTAGGCTTAAGAAATGTATGTAAATAATTCGGAAGCACTCATCTCTCTGCATTTTGTAAATTTACTAGAAAACTAAACATTTTACATAAAAAACACAAGAGACAAAAAAATTTCTAAATTTAATGGTCTTTCTAAAAATCTTATGATACTTGCTGTACCTTTGCAGAAAAATTTTTTTTAGCAAAAAATAGGATACAGGGTGATAAAAAAACACCCTTCTGCTTTCTCGATTTTATTCATATCCGCATTATTTATTGATTTCCTAAAGCTGATTAGCCCCTGAAAATTTCATTAAGTTTTCTTTTTCCAACAAAGAGTTACGTCATAAAAACTACTTTTATAGTTGCACCTTTGAAGGCCTGTAACTTCAAAATGGTGTGTTTAAGAGGTTATATTTATTAGACTTTTTAGTCATATTTTTTTATGTACTATCACCACCCAAAGTTTGTAACATACTTTACGGGACACCCTGTATATGGTTAAAACTAATGATATTATGACTGAATTACTCTATTATCAAATTTGAGTTGCATTGGTCTCTTTCCTCTAGGTTGTGAAGGGTTTAGAGTCAAGATAATAAGCCTTAGCGACCATAAATAAGTTAGATTTTAATTTTCTCAGTTGCCAAACCAAATTTCCGTTCATTTTCACTAGGGAAATGTATCTAAGACATTATTAACGCCTTACATGGAGAAAAGGCATCCTGTTCTAAATGATATACTTTTTAACTCATTACCACGTTCTATTCAGTATTCATTTAACATTGTTATAAATATTATTTATATATACGAGGTCTGTTCAGAAAATAATCGAACTCTTTTAATTGCGTGCTAATGAAGAAATTAAGTGATATACGGTTGGCAGCATTGCGTTGCGCATAACCTTCTCTGTAACCACATGTTCTTGAAATGTTAATATCTCATTTAGTTTTCGTGATATTGTTATTTGAGTGCAACGTATTTTAGTATTAGTGACGATTTTTGAAATGCGCAATATTTTCTGGAACAAAGATGCGACGTAACAGTTTGAGAACGGGGTTCTTTCAGCATTGATTTTAATTTCAGTTAGTAAGGAGGGCAAAGAAGGGCAGTAATCTGATTTTTGGCACAAAACTGACTAATTTACAAAGCTGAGTTGCGAGCGTATTGTCATGGTGCAACATCCATGAGTTGTCTCGCCACAACTCTGGTATCTTGCGAATTTTTTCATGTAACCGTTGTAAAACGCCTTGATAGTATACACGGTTCACTGTTTCACCTTAAGGCAAGAATTCAAAATGCACAATTCCAATAAAGTCGAAAAAATCAGTAAGCATGACTTTGATATTGGATCGAGACTGACGTGCTTTCTTGGTGTGTGGAGATCATCGTAAGGTTACTTTTATCGAATCAAATATAAACTTTTTTAGAATCCGTACGATCATTTGATGATAAAAAATAATTGATGCAATAATGCTGTACGATTGATTTTTTATTTATTTTATTTTTTTTTCTTTTTTGGGGTCTCCTGAATCTCTACCGAATATACCCGCAGTCTCTTAGATTATTCTACATTCGTCTGATGGATACATACAAGCATCCACAGCATATATATTTTTATGTGCTTGATATTGATATAAATCAACTACAGATAATATTGATTAAAGGAAATAGGTAGCAGTTAAATATTGGGCTGTCATTGCCAATACAATCTCTGACTAATGAAGAACTAAATTGTTTTTAGAACCTTATACTGAAATATAAGGGGACGTAATTGCCCTAACTGAGGGCAGGAATACCAAGATGTAGTAGCCCATGGACCTTACCAGTGGAGTCACCAAGAAAGATCGGTCTACCAGAATTTGTGTTGACTACAGAAGGTAAATGACAAACAACAAAGGAATACAGTTATCCTCTACCTAGAATCGATGAAATGTCATCGTGTTTATAATGATAAACACTGACAAGTGTGATATGGTTTTCTACGTTGGATCTCAATAGTGGTTATTGACTAGTAGAAGTTAATCCAAAGGTCAAAGAAAATATTGCTATACTGTAATAAGTTTGTCAGTTCAATGTCATTTGGTTTCCGCAATGTTTCAGTTACTTACGAGAAACTTATGGAGATTGTATTACAAGGTTTTACCTGGAAGACCTATGCATGCATTGATGATGTTAATATATTTGAAGAACATGCGAAAAATATAGAAGATGTTTTAAAGGAATTAGAGAAGGTAACCTAAAATTGAATCCCACTTCTGACACCAGTTTGTACAAAATTTCGTTTATTTAGAACAAGTTTTATACAATAGTATACAAACTTTATCATTTCACAATACCAAATTACAATTAATGGTTTTTCGAAATTTCCATGGATTTCTAAGAACAGTATAGAACAATACAATTCTGAGAACATAAAAAAATAGAACATATTCTAGAAACATCATGAAACAAATGAGTAAATAGGTGTATAAACAAAGAGTGATTTTCGCTTTACTTTCGGAAGTATAAAAAGGTATTTGGTAATTCATTTTTAAATTCAAACATTGAAGATAAGGGTTAAAGATGCACCAAAAAGTGTATAAAATTAAGTACTAAGTAATGTGTTTGTCATTAGGTATTTACTATTACTTACTAACTTTGTTAATTTAGACCTGTTGGGTCGATTTTTTTATTTGTATGTATTTACGTAAAATTAAAAAAAATAATTTAGAAGAAATGTACATTTTTGAGTGAATTACAGATAAAGTGTAGGTAAAATTGCATGGTTAATATTAATAACTTTACTTGTATAAAGTAATTTTACCTACGACCACTACTGTAAATACTTAAAAACACACCGTCTGCGATCAATGTAAGATTCCTATTACGTACGGTAAAAAAATCGCACAGTTTTCCTAGCAACCGCCTAGCAACGGTCAATACAATACTGTTTGTATTGACCGTTGCTAGGCGGTTGCTAGGAAAACTACGATTTTTTACCAAGCTGTACGATTTTTTTACCGTACGACGTAATAGGAATCTTGCATTGATCGCAGACGGTGTGTTTTTAAGAATTTAAAGTAGTGGTCGTAGGTAAAGTATAGTACGTAATACGTGATGTAATGCAATTACGCACTCATAGAATTACGCACTCGCCGCTACGCGGCATCGTGCGTAACTTTTCAATTCGTGCGTAAAATGCTTTTTACAACACTTATTACGTAATATACTATTACATTACCTAGAATGGTTTCACAATACCTAACCAATAATACAGTGTGTAATGTTACATAAAAAAATTCCCAGAAACATATTTACCTTTAGAACTAAAATAATTTCTACAAGAACCAAAATATTTTTCTGAAGAAGCTCGGCTTGTGATTATAAAAGCATGCATAATTTAATCAATGATGTTTCCACGACTCTAGTGGAACCTTTTGGAAACGGTTCCACCGAACATTCAGCACTACATTTTATGTCAACCGCATACTAAATTTAACGTTTCGAAGTACCATGTTCCCGGATTTCCAATTATGACATCCAAACCTACGTGTAATACATTCCTTTTGCCATAACGTGCTTTATCTGGAACTCGCCGAGAAATATTTACATCTCGTGCCGGTTTTAATAGTTAATGAAGACAAACCGTTTTCAATTACGACCTTACACTGAAAATAGTTCCCACTTATCTAGATTTAAGCCCATTCGCATCTGCAAAACGCGGACATTGATATATGGTAACTTTTGTTGCATCTTTCTTGAGAAAGGAAATGGCTTTGTTGAATTATTATTTCACTTTATAGATGATATTCGTTTGATTTATGAACTTTAATATTTAAAAAAAAACGTTGGTCAATATTATTAACCTATTCAAGGTGATTCATTAAAAAAAAACTCACTTGCAAATTAGGAACAGGACAATAGTTACAGTGTTGGTCAAATCAGGTAGTATCCTTCAATCGCAGGGAATGTCAAGATATTAATTGTTATTATTATTTTTATTATTATTATTATTATTATTAAAGGAATTAATCTGTTTATAGGTACTATTATTTTTGTTCTTATTTTAATTTAAAATTTGGTTTTATGGTAACTCTGTTGATATTAATTTCTCGAAATTTGTACTATATTTTTATGAGAAGCATTCCTGTTATAAGTAGTTGCGTTATAGTTTCCAAACAATCTACATATTTTTTTATTTATTTTTATGTTATTTTAGCACCCACATCAATTGAAAAGTTTCGCCGCCTCTGACTGAATCACTGTGCCGTGGATATTTTACGAAACCAACACAACTGTACGCAGGTGTTACGATAATTACTAAGCAAATGGGCGATAAAAGTCCGTAAGGGACGGTAATGCCAGACAAAACGAACTGTAAATATGTATATATGACGTTCCCGGAGGTTCAATAATTTACGCAGAGCAAGAATATTTATCCCGGATAGGAGAAAGGGATCGTAATTCAATTTTAAATTGTTTTTGGGTAATGGATAACAGTTATTTGTGTTATAATTATCGTAACAACGATCATTATGATACTAGTCGTAAATATAGCCGATAACAGGGATACCGTAATAATTGTTTATGTGGCGTATAAAATTATAGCTCAAAAATTACACAGATTTTCTTTGTTTTCATTAATTTTACTTTCCTGGCCGAAATTCACCCATGTTTCGATAAGAATTCGTACCAGGTGATGCTGTACCGCTATACCGCTGCAGACAGCGCAGGAAGGCGCAAAAATTTTCACACGTTTTAAAGATTTCCTGCCAGATAAAGCCATGATTGCCGCCAAAAGGAATCAGCCGTATCAGATAACGTTGACCACTCATGCCCTTCATCGCAAGGAAGCTTGAAGATTTTCTCTTTCAAGTTTCGGTAATAAATGTCCGAAAAATTCGAAAATTTAACTCGACCTTTCAGCACCCAGCCCTTTAGAGACACCTGTAATCTATAATAGGACATAATTCCAAAAATCCAAATTATCCACATCTAGCGCGGACTTCCCTATAGATCTACCTGCGGAAGCCGAGTGATCGAACGTCAGCCCACGACCATGCGTTTCAATAACCGGTGTTGTATCCTGTCCCGTGCATGTTTAATGCTCCAATTTTTTTCTTTGCTTTATTAAGTAACATATGTTTATATTACAATGAAAAAAGGCGAGAATGGCACTTACCCAAGCCCAGGTGTTACGTGAGGATTGCTGCTTCTTGAGGACTATATCTCGTACAACACACACATTGAGTCGAATTAATTATAACGGATTGGAAAATAGGAACAAATCAAGAGAAAAGCGAATAATAAAATTATAATTCTGCGAGCACAACACTACACACTAGCAGCGAACCCACTGTCGAACACGAGCGTTTTCTTTGTTCCACGCTTTGTTTTGTTCCACCTTTTGGTAAGTGCCAGAGATTAGCGCAAAATGTAATATGTTTAAGAAAAGGAGTAAAATAATGAAAAGAAAATTGTAACTAATAGTTACTTACTAATTATTTAAAAACTATTTTTTACTATAATAGCAGTGCACCAACACTTCCAATATCTTAAAATCTTCTGAGAGAAAAACAATTTTGGTAGATTTATACTTCTTTAAGCAAAAACTTTTTAATTTAATATTAATATACTATAACGGATATTTTGTACCTTATTTTAAATTTAGGCGCATGATTATCAAAAAATTACTGTAATTTATCATAAAATTGAACAGTAACAAGATTAATATCTGCCCGAGATGAGGAAAATGACCAATTACTTCTAGTAATGAATTGTACAATCATTAAAGTCAGCAGCTTGTACTTAGATTTTAAAACTGTTAGTTCAACATGTAATAATGGATGACATACATCTGCGGTGTTAGCGGATCTGGGTCACGAAACATTTGATAATAAATGTTACTAATAACAAGATGTCTAAAAAGTGTAAGCCCTGAAATTGTGATACGAGTATGTCTCAGATATTTTACTTAATTTTGCAGTTACAAAAAAAAATCATTTTCTAGCCTAACTGTGTATGTTTTGTTAGTCCCTATGTTTTAATTGTCACTACTACTACTACTACTACAAGAACTAAACATATTACCAATGAATTATTGTTATTATCCGAAAAGCATTACTTAATTCCACAGAGGTACATACATTGCAAGAGGAAATAACTACACAGTTTTTTTTAAATTCTTATTTTGTTAAGGATTACTTGATATTTCGTTTTGACTAATTCTAGTTTCTGGTTATAGCAGAAGTAGCAATTAACTTCATTATTTTCAATTGATAATTTAGTATTTTTAGATTTTATATAAAATTATAGTAAAAATTTATAACAAACTCGAAATCTACATTGATGACATTGTCGGTCACTAATTTGGAATAAATTCCACTTTGTTTAAAACTAATGCTCAAACACGTCGATTATTATATTATATTATTATAAGTTGCTTTTTTATAAAAAAAACGTATACAGGGTGTTCCGGTTCTTAATACAAAAAATTTGAGTACAAATAATATCAGTTCTTCATATAATTTTTTTTCATACTGGCCTTTGTTAACAAGTTACGGGCCCTCAAAAGTTATTTTTATTTGCAGTCTCTAAACTATTAACTTCAGCATGATGACGATTTGGTGATCGATAACACATGCGTATAGCTTGTTTTTGATGTTGTAAGTGAAACTTCAGTATACCCAGAACGCCAGGGACGGACTATGTCCAATGGTTAACAACCCAGAATTTTTGCATAGATGACGATCACAACCTGCCTGTATCAAAAATAAGTTTGGAGAATTTTTCAACGATAATACCCTCTTGTCTTAACTCGGTAAAATTAACAGTTTAGTTAATATTTGTAATTTTATGTAACAGTCGAGCGGCGCCTCCACCATTTTTGATTTTTAATTTTTAATTGGACATAATTACTATGTAAGAACCATACATATTTTTAAATTATTTTAAATGAATTTTTTAACTTCCTTTAACTTATTCATGTTTTATTTTTCTATTTTGTGTTGTCTTTGTCAAATTTTGTTAGTGAAAATTACATTAGCAGACAATAAGATTTTCTAGACTTATTTTAAAATTATATACGGTTCGAACATAATAATTATGTCCAATAAAAATTAAAAACAAAAATGGTGGATGCGCCGCAAGATGTGCATTGTGACATAAAATCACAAATATTTCCTAAACCGTTAGTTTTACCGAGTTGAACCAAGAGGGTATTATCGTTGGCAAATTCTTCAGGGAATTTATTTTTGATAAAGCAAATTTCGATCGTCATCTAAGTAAAAATTGTGGGTTGTTAACCATTGGGCATAGTCCGTTTTAGACATAATGAAGTTTCGCTTACATCATCAAAAACAAGCTATACGTATATGTCACCAAATTTGCATCATGTGACGTTAGTTTAGAGACTGTAAATAAAAATAACTTTTTAATTTTCACCTTTGAGGACCTGTAACTTGTTAACGAAGGCCCGATGGAAAAAATTTATAAGAAGAACTGATATTATTTTGACGTCATCTATTTGTACTCGACTTTTTTGTATCAAGTACCGGAACACAAAAAAAAATATGATGTCATCGGTAATTTTTTTATAGCGAGGTAACCCTGGTCTTTTTTGTTTTAGTCTTTTCTTTTTTAAGGGCGTGTAAAATTATACATCAACTTTAAAATATTTTTTCCTAGTCGTTCTCAAGATATAATAAAAATTATTGTTTTAGCATTCTTAAAACCAAAAAATGTGCGACATTCAATTAATTTGGCTTCAAATTGGTATTTTGGAAGGAAATCAGTAAACAAATTATTATTACATATTCATCTTTTTCAATTTTTTTTATTTAATACTCTCTAGAAATTCGTTCGTTTGCAGTGGTATACATTCCGTCGACAAGATTTTTCCGTAAGAATGTAATTCAAGTAAAGTGTAATGGTATACAAATTATAGATTTTATACTTCATAGGAGTACATGTACATCTGAAGGATAGAATCCATCTTCCTTTAGAAAGCATACTTTCTTGGGACGTACATATATCAAAATTAAACTTTTATTACGCAAATGCAGCTAGAAGCACATTCCGAAATAGATAAATGTACAATGGGGCATGATAAACTTGCTAAGTAATCAAAACGTACAGGGATATTCACATAACACTCTAACACCCTTTTATTTCTTTTGCGTTTGTACCCAGGAAAGATCAAAGTTTCGGGAAATTTTCTTCCGATCTCATAAAATTATAAAAAAGAACAAACTGAATATTGCAATTTGGAAATTTCAATAAAACTTTTGTTTTCTAAATGAAACACCCTGTGTCTTTGATTCCTCCCTATTTGTTTTGATATAGTTTGCATAATATTTTAGTTTGAAGAATATCGTAAAACCAGTGCATGGGTATGCTTTCTGCTGTTATATTTACGAAACAAATCTTTCTCTGTTAAGAAAAAATATCTTATAAATAAGTTTTATAATGTCTGTTCCTGTTCTAGACAAAGGACATACCCCATATTTTTTATGATGCTCTCTTATCCACCTCATTGATAGTACTAATATGTCAATACTTTTTCCCTTAGGTCATATAAATTATTAGTTTATCTTCCAGAATCATCCATGGGAAGAACAAGGAAGTCAAATTAGGTCTTCTTGCGGATTGTAAAATTTTTCTCTCATAAGAAAAATGTATTTGAAAACATGTTCTTTGTCTTGAACAGAATGGAGTTATTATTAAATCTCATTTTATAGTACAATATTCTTTTCTTAATAAAATATTTAAAGATTTGTTTAGTAAGTTTATTACTAAAGCATAAATTATGCTCTAGTTCCATAGTAATTTTGACTTCATCCATTGTGGAGAGTTGGTACATAAACCAAAATATTGTACAAACTCTCGAAGCAAATATAAGACATATTGGTCGTTGTCTCCTTGTTGCGAAGCCATCCGCCATCTTGGTTTTTTAAATCCGACCTTGGATTCGTGATCAGCAACCTCGAAAACCTCCGTATACAAAATTTGGTGACAATCAGTTAACTTTCAAAAATTTCGTCCGCCATCTTGATTTCACCGCCATTTTGAAATGGTCAAGGTAATATCTGAACGTAAAATTTTCTGCTCTTTCCATTTCCGGGGTCAAAAAGAGGGGTTCCCATTTAAAAAAATCGTCTTGACCCCACAATGACCACGTGGTCATTGCATGGTCACCATTGAATAGCCAGGGAAAAATCCTAACTTTCCCTATATTTGGTTTTTCCGGAAAATGCATATCTGGTGAGATTTTTTGGGGTTCCCATACTTTTATACCACCCTGTATAATATATCTCTGTACATTTGAAATCATCCTAAAAAGAATGTACTCATACAATTCGGAAATAATGAGTTTGTACAATATGATGAAACTACATGATTATCGTTTTATTGAAATGAATAAATCAGAAATAAAAATTTAATATAAGAGATAATGAATAATGCACGAGTAACGTAATCATTTTTGCCACGTGTTATAAACAGCGATTTTCTCACAGTCGTGAAAATTATGAAAAATACGGGGAACGTGATTCACAGAAAATTGCCGCTGTTTCTATCACCTTTTATCTTCGCTGAGACAATGTTTCAAATCAGAGCTAAAAGGATTTCTGGTGGTTTGTTGCTTCTTTGGCAATATGGAAAAAATAGATATGCTCGTGGAATAACTTTACAGGAAATTATTCATGATCAATATTTAACACAAATGAAAATAAGAATTCACTTAAAAAATGTTCGCTTAAAAATATATATTTTCTTATATTCAAGGTGCGTTTCAAAGTAAACAGGACTTTTTAAAAATAAGAACAACAAAAAGTTTATGTGACAAAATCGTTTTATTTTATTTAAAATAGTCCTCTTCCGATTAAGTACAACGATTTGCATGGTCAAAAAGCATTTCAAATGAGTGTTTTAGATCGTCGGTGGGGATGTCCTTCAGGATATCGGCACAAGCGTTTTGGATGAGTTCCATATCCACAAAACGCTTTCCTTTCGTCGGAAAATGCATTTTTTCGATAAGGTAAAAGTCGCACGGTGCCAAATCAGGCGATTACGGGGAGTGGTTAACTGTTGAAATTTCCCTCCGCGTGATATTATAGCCGAATATGATGCATCAAACGCTTTGAAACGCCAAGATAGACTTGTGCATAAACGGTTTGACGGTGGAACGAACTCTTTTTCAATGTCCTTGGAAACGCAAAAGCAAATAAACATTGTCTTCATTTTTGACTTTTCCAAACGAGATCCTTTAGGTAAGTAATAGTTACGGGCTCCCTAATTTTTAGAGCACACTTAACCCCAAACCCATTGCACCACCTAATTTTAAGGAACCCTTAACTACTCGTATGTAGAGCAATGTAGCGGCAACGTAGCGAATTTTGACAGTTTTCTGCACAAATGTTTTGTCCGTGATGACATTTAAAAGTGATTCAAGCAGCCACGCTTGCATCTTAAAAATTAAATTTATTAAAAATTATCGCGGTAAATTATTTTACCTCCATATTTATTTGTAACATGGAAACAAACAACAACAATCAAAGGAAACGAGCCCGAGCTCCGAATTATACACAAAATGAGAGAGAAGTGTTATTGAACCTCGTAGTGCATTATAAGCATAGACCTTATAAACTACTGGACTCGCCCAACTGTCATTTTGCCTATATAAACGGCAATGGCACAGACGTGTGCGAGAGAGATATAGCATATGCTTCGTTCACAGAACTTCGACTGTAGCGCGCTACATTTAATTCAACCAATCAGCTAGCTATATTCGATTCCTTACTCCATTTTTTCTGTTGGGCCATATTACTATTTGAAGTTAAAATTATTTTAACTACATTTATGTGTGGTGGCTACACTGAAAGTATGGTTAAGTTAAAAATTTTGAACAATTATTGGTTAGGTTTTTAATTATATTCAGATGAATGGCAGAAGGGACAGCCGACAAATTTCTGATCTATAAAGACTTTATAAAAATAATATAGAGACTAGAAGGCAAAAAATTCCATTAAAAATGTGTAGATATATTAATTCTATGAGTAGCTACACTTATGGTATTAAGAATTCTTTTTCTTAACTCAAACTGAATTAAATTCGATTTCTCTTCTTTTAACAATACATATTTCTAACAGTAATTTTAATTATTATTAATGAATAAGAGCATAATCACTATTTGTTTATATGGAATTTCTCTACAAAGAGGTATTAACGGGGAAATGAAATAATTAGAAATTTAAAATTAAAGATATTTTATTATACATATTTAAAAAATATTAATAGTTACAATTTTCCAAATAGCTTTTATAATGCCTTCTTTAGGTATTTCTCCATTTATTTTCCTCATATCGATCAGTTAAAATTATTGCAATCTCTTCTGAAGCAATTGTTTTAAATAGTTCATATTATCTTGCTTTGCAAAACTAGATCGATGTTTTCTTTTTCAACGTATTATTTAAAGAGAAGTTTTGCTGAAGCATATTATAAGCACAATTCAGTTGAAACTGTTTATTTGTATGTATTAGTTTGATGTTAAAAAATAATTAATAATATAATAATAAAATAATTTGAAGAGTGACACATTTAAGGGGGCAAAATTTTGACGTTAAAATGACATTTTATTTTGAGGAAATTGATATTTCATTTTTTCTCCACCTAATCGTCCCTTTACGCAATTGATCGCTGAACACGATTGCACTTTATTTAGTTTTCACTAATATTTCACGTACACTAAATCATACACAAAAATTTAAGAAATCTTTTACATGACTTTTACTGTAAGGTTTGTTTACGGTATTTTGTACCGGTATACCCATGTACCATTATTTATGTTATCGGTATTTGCCTGCACTAGCTTCATCTGCCCTGCACACATCAGCGCGATTGACATCTCTTTCTAGGGCCAGTCCATAGTTTACTAGGTCTATGATTATAAGCATAGACCTTAGTTTACTGTGTAGTCTATGATACACATACATGACATATAAAACTGTTAAATATATGCAATAAGACAAACCTACGTACTAGATAGACAATCGTGCGTGATAAGTCTGAAAATGTCATAAGTCACGTGACCCTAGACTAGTTGCATCTCACTTTACATGTTGTCCCCTGCCCTCTCTCTGTCTACACTCCATCTATAGTATATTATATTAGATCTATGGATAACACAAACATACTGTCACAAAGGCACTAACTTGGCTTCTATTGATCCAAATATCATGAAATTTTGATAGAACATCAGTGAGGGCCCTAGCGCATATAATTAACCTATTTTTGAAAATTCTTGTGTACTTTGGAAGGCACCTTGTATTACTTATGTTTGCTCATATCATAACGTAAATAATGAAACAAAAATCTGAGCTTCTGGATGAAACACTATACGGCTACCTAAAGCTGAGATTGTATCATTAAAGGTAAAAGATTTCATCGTGCTGTTTGTAAATCCCCTGGCTTCCATTTATTATTTTATAATGAATCTGTTTCTGACAGTACAGTAATTATATTTTAGGCATTTAATATAATGCCTTATTCAAAAAATTTTACGTTTCTGGTTGGACAAAGAACGTATTAACAGTTTTAACCGTTTTAACACTTTCCGCTTTTTCCGCTTCCTTCAATAATTCCAGTTGATGTTAACCGACTGTATTTACTCGGATGGGTCCGCTAAAGCGAATTAATATGGGCAAACAGACGCCAATTTAGCATTCTCACACATAATAAATTATGATGTAGGTTATTTACTTTAATATAAATTCATTCTTTAATTAGGCCTACATTCATCGTTAGTCTACATCAGTAATAATTATAAAAATATGAAATTATTATGAATATATTTAATAATTTAAAGCTAAAATGTGAAATATGTAAATTTAAAATTGGTCTACTTATTGTCAAAAAACAAAAACAGGCTATTACAAAAGGAATTTGCTCCAAGCAAAATGAAAAAAAATGTTTGAAGTAAAAATTTCACTAAATCAATTGCGCCACATTTTTAGTTTCTTATTTTTTCTATAACAGAGTCTAGGGAAGAGTGTGTCGATATTGGTATCATCGGCGAGACCTCCTACCCCTCAACTCCCACTACTGTACTGTGTAGACCTAGATGCGCGGGGGCGTACCCGAAGCCACCCCCTCTACCCCACTCCAAAGGACCAGAAGCGCGCGCGGCATCTCTGACGTCAGCGGCATCACAAGCGCGACCTACCACCCCACTCCCTTTACTGTATTGCGCAGGCCTAGTTGCGCACGCACCGACACCGACGCTATAAGACCCGTGACAAGGTCGTAAACGATCTCAATCGCGGTGAAATATTTGCAGAATCATCATTGCTTGAGGATCGGCATAGACGTAATATTTAATTGTCAAATTATGAATTAGAAAATTTATTATTTATTTATTTTAACTAATATTGGATATAGATAGACATACGTCACTAATTGTATCTAAATCTGTTAAATTTTAAATATTTTTTAAAATCGTTTCGTGTTTTTAAGAAAAAATATTTTTATTATTTTTTTTTTGTATATTTCTATCAGTGGCGACTCGTGACATTGTGAATAGATGAGACCCGTGGCTTTTTTACTAGGTAGGCAAGAAAAAAAAAAGCGCCGCAGGCAAAATTTTTTAAATTTTCAAGGTCAAACGACTAAATACATCTGGAAAATTTTATTTGCATTACAGTATTATAGAAAAACTGATGTTCACGAGCAGGACTTTCATTCAGATTTTATAAAAAAAATAATACCTACGCAACTATTTGGTTATTTTATTAATCCACTCTCAAATAATAAATAGGAATAAATTTCCACGTCATTTTTTATTATGGAGATCTTCGCCAATAGCCCTATTATAACCGTAAATTAAAAAATTATATTACTATATTATTAATAATAATATTTGAACTTTAAAAATTGTATTTATAATAAAATTAAGTAACAGAAAAAAACAAAGTGAAATATTTACCTAATAATTAAAAAAATTATTCCTACTTGTTTTAAGAATATTAAAAATTATTAAAAAATATAAAAACAAATTTTCATAAGGTTATCAGGCAACTTATCTATTTATACAAGGTGATTCAAAAAACCGCTGACAGACTTCTAGGGTAGATAATATATAAAAAATTAAGACGAAAAGTTTTAATAAACATAGGGTCGCAAATGCCTCCTTAACGAGATACAGGGCGTCAAAGTTTCTGTAAAATTAAACATTGTCTGCAATAATTCCAAAATGCCTGAACATTTCTATTTCAAATTTGCTATGCGTCGTTAGCACCTTAAGACCAATGTTTGAAGTACTGCTCAAAATTTTATGAGCAGCAGTGTCGTAGAGACGGGGTCAACGTGACCCTTTTTTAAAAATATTTTCTACGCCACTGCTAATTTTGTCAAACGGGCACTATTTTCGTGTAAAGTGTTCAATTGTCTATCGAATTGGTCTCTTGCAAAATTTGGATTAAAGCAACCATTTTTAAGAGAAACACCTTTGTAGAAAATTTGTAAATCCAATTTTATTTTCATTCATTTTAGTTTCGCATAGTAGGCTTGTGCTATTCAAAATAAAATTAAACATCACCTGTCACTAATGTCAATGTGTACAAGTGAGTTAAGTAAACTAAATTATAAGCTTCTTTTTGTCATTTTTACGCTTTAACTTTACAGAAACTTTAACGCCCTGTATCTCGTTAAGGAGGCATTTGCGATCCTATGTTTATTAAGACTTTTCGTCTTAATTTTTCAGGTATTACTTACCCTAGAAGTCTGTCAGCGGTTTTTTGAATCACCCTGTATATAAAACAACAAGACAACGCCACCAGCTTTTCGTTAGTCTCCACCTTTAACAAAATATTTTAAAAGCATAGTGAATATTTTTATAAAGCAGGTTTATTCGTCCGCCTTTTGAATTTGCAAATTTACTTATAATGTCTTGATAAAATTTCTCTTACTATCGTCATCACTGATAAGTTGTTTAAGGGCTCTTGTGTCATCGTATTTTTTAAGTAGGTACCTAAGTAAGTCTTAATGAGCGTAATACACGAAAAGTTTCTTTCTACCGAGACACTTGTTGCAAGAATCGTTAAAACTATACTCCGCGGTCGAAATTATAGAGAGTGACTCATCGCTAGCTTTTGGACTAGTAAGGGGGATGAAGCGTGCCGGGAACGAAAATCCATTGGCGTGTCTGCGTAAAAGGCAACAAGAATAGAAAATATCGAAAAAAGATAATAAAACATAACATCTAATATTTTTTTACGGTTTGCTATAACCGGCACTTTGATCCATTTTAATTATTACACCATTTTAAAACGTCTCAGTTGTGTTTTTTTTTTAATTTATAAATTTATTATAGCCATTGAATTAGACCCCTCGTCTGACGTATCTCAGGACGGATAAATCAAGTCCGCTTACACCCACTAAAAAAGCATTTCCCTATTCCCTAACAAATGCAAAAAAAGACAGAGATAGAATATAGATCGACGTTCAGTGTAACTCAGTCTATAGACGATTATAGATTCTATCGATGTGCGTAGCGAGCGGCACAAAGATAAATAATATTGAACCGTATAAAAATCATTTTATATTTTATACGCATTATGGTAATAGTGTTTTTATATTTTGTCTGAGTCACTCTCTATAATTTCGACCGCGGAGTATAGGCAAAACTATTTGTATGTTTCCGAAAATATCATTTTAAATTCCTTGTATAATATTTCTACCGTTTTTCGAACCTCTAAATTACTTGTTCGTCTCTGTACAAAACTGGAAATTTGTTTGCATATTCGGGAAATTTTGTGGAATCTAATAAAGCAAAAAAATTTAAATCATGTAAATACCCAAAACGAGTAGGTAGTTAATTAAAGGGAAATATATTTCGAAAATATTTCCAATTCGCCGCAACATTTGCCCAGTTTACTTGGTAATCCAGTAATATTTTTTGCATAATTTGGTAAAAATATTTTTAAATTGTCTTCGGTTCTTAATACAGAAATTCTTTGTCTAGCGATTTTAATTTGTTTAGAGCAGTATTTTACGTCATTACGTCTTGAAAAAGGCGTTTCAAGAGATAAAACAATATAGAAATTCATTATTAGCTGCCTATGTACATACAGGGTGTTCCACCTAAGAGGGATTCTTCTGTAACTATAAAATTTATAAGACAAATGGCCTTGCAATTGTATTAGTATAACGTCGATACACAGGATTTTATAAAAGCACAGCACAGCACAGCACATCGTTATCGCATCCAATTACTAAAAGTAGACGTTCAGCGGAGATTGGAGTTTTGTCAGTGGGCACTTGAGATGTTAAATCAAGATGATGATTTTTTAAACGGGTCATGTTCTCCCATGAGGCTACTATTCATAAAAATGGTTTCGTTAATAATCATAATCGTCATCATTATGACACAGTAAATCCTCTTTCTTTCTTTGTATTTGTCTTTGAACATGTGGGGAGCAATTTTGGGAACCCAGGTCATTGAACCATTCTTTTTTGACCAGCATCTAACTGGAGCAGTTTATTTAAACTTTTTGACAAACACTAGAAGATTTGTTAGACGACATTCCTTTAGCTACACATCGAAGAACGTGGATGCAGCATGATGGTGCTCGCCCTCACAATACCGTTGTGGTTCGTCAGCTTTTACACGAAACTTTTCCCAACAGGCGTCCCGATATGTGTCCAGATATGACAAGTTGCAACTTCTTTTTATGGGGATTTATAAAAAGCAAAGTTTACGTTACACCACCAACTACCGCAGAAGATATGTGGCAGCGCATTACAGTAGCATTTCAAGAAATTACGTCAAACATGCTGACCAATATTGAACGGTCTTTTAAAAACCGAGGACAAAATGGAGGACACTTCGAGTAATTAATGTAAATCAGCGGTCTAAGTATTCTTCTCCTTGTTGTGTTCCCAGTTGCAGTTTGTTTTGTTTTGCGTTTAGTTTTAGTTGTTGTTAGTGGTTTACTTTTGTTTGTCAAACCACTTTTTTAACATGCCAGTAAGTATTGACACTGTCAGTCCCAGGCCTGATAAAATGTGAGAGAAAAGTGCTTTTGCAAGGCCTTCTTGACGCTGTTACATAGCTACTTTTTTGGGACTTTAGAAAAGAACCTGATTTTTCTGGAAAACTGTTAAAGATAAGTTTCAACTTGTAAGATTATTAAACGTTACTTATTCAAGCGTTTTTTTGCTTTGAGTAGCTGAAGTTAAAGAGTTGTGGGCGGGTATACTGGCGTGATCGCACTGTTGCTCGAGTTAATTGCTTGCTAACAACGCTCGGGTACCTAATACACAAAGTTCTTAAGATGTTTATAAAATATATGTTGATTTCTTTCAGTTTATATGATTCTAAATTTCGTGTTCTATAAGATTTTGTAGTTTCTTTCCATAAAAATAATTTGTTTATTCCTTTTTTAGCTTTTCGAGAGTGTCTATATTTTTGTTTAAAAAGTTAGGCAATTTTGTTTTTCTTCAATTATAATATAAAAAGTGTTAAACTGCTACATGTGTTTCATTTAAATTAAATTGTCACATTGCCTATTACAATAAAACACATTTAATTTAATGCTATCCGTCAGGTATAAGTTTTAGAGTCAATTTTGGATGCGGGTACGCCATACCCCGCCACATACTCGTTGTAACAATTTGTCACCACACTCCCGCCGGGTTAAATTAACCCAAAACGACATAAAATATCAACAAAATTAAACCGCGAATGATACGCGCTTTTATTTTCCGTATTTGGAATTTCCTGGAATGGAAGTAAATATCGAAGTTACACTCTGTAGTTTAAATTAACTTTTTAATGAAATAATCCCAAGTATACAATTTCGAAAGCAATTATGTTGATAACTTTTGTATAACCGGAAGCGTACGTAAATTACAGCGAAAACAACTTTCAAACGGCCTAATGAATCAGTTGCGTGAGCTCCCCCACTCCCTCCCCACCCGAATTTCGCGTAACAATATCTTAAGATTAAATAATGATAACTACAGCAGAACAACGCCTTGCACCAGTGAAATGTTTTCAAAGGGAGCTTTAGTTCTTCGAAGGCAGCTTTATTTCCTCCCTGACTATTAAAACCCCATTATCCACCGCACCAAAGCAATTTGATACGATTATAGGACTCTTCTCTCTTTTACCTTAGATGTCGTAACCGCTAGAGATATGTTATTGGCTAGGAACGGGAAACGTGGAGGGAATTCGGGTAAATCGATAACAGGAAGAAAAAAAGACGAATACTTCGTTCCGAATAGGCGTAAATATTTAAAGAACGAGGTTAGTGCTAAATACCAGAAGGTAAAAACGAATAAGAACAGCGATAGAGGCTAATATTCTCTGGGGAAGTGATGTTTGTTCGTAACTGATATTGACATAATTTCTTAAATTAATTATTGAAGTCAGTTTGAATTCTTGTTTAGTATTACAATGTTTATTGTTCAAAGAAAACCGTTGAATAATAAGAAAATCTCACTTTCAGAATAATGTTAATTAAAAAAATATAATAATAATAATAATAATAATAATAATCGTCTTTATTCATTCCATTACAAAGTTGATAACAAACATTACATACAAACATACAAAAATAAAAGAACAAGTGGAATGACAGGTGAAGTTCAGCTACAGCTGCTTTTCAACTTAACCTTAAGAATATTACACAACAATAAATGTATTTGCCTCTAAGTCCTGTGCTCCTGTTACACAAATTATATATTTGCCCATCTTAAATTAGCCAGATAAGTCATTGATATCAAAATTTCGGTGATAAAATACAACGTATATTAAAGGTGTAAGTCTCCAAAAAGTGATTTTAATCTTTTTTTGAAGTTAATTAAAGCAAAATTTTTAATCCCATTTGGTAACTGATTATACAACTTTGGGGCTAAATATGAAAAACTACGAGTAAAGGTGGCAGTTTTATGTTTGGGGGTTACCAGGGTATTTCTATTACGTGAAGATCTCTTATTGTTTACATTACCAAATTTAATTAATTTATTATATAAGTAAGTAGGTGTACTAGTGGTGAGTATTTTATGTGTAAAGCATATAAAATGATATTTGAACATATCAACGATTTTTAACCACCCAGCATCTTTATACTTGTGACTTATGTGATCAAATTTCCTGATACCATAAGAAAAACGTAAACATGAATTTTGCAACCTCTGGAGTCTGGATCTATCAATCTGTAATAGATTTGGACCATACACAACATCACAATAAGATAATTTAGAAATAATTAATGATTCACATAATTGTAGTTTTAAATTTTGATTCATCACTTGTCTTTGTGGGTATAGTTGTTTTAAAGTATTATAACATGTTTTTAACAACTGATTTATGTGCTTAGTGAAACGTAGATCTGAATCGAACCAAAGTCCTAAATTTTTGCATTCTTCAATTATATCCAATGTATCATTGTTTAAAATAATTTTTAAGGAATTTTCCACTGCCAATCTCCTTTGTTTAGGGCCAAACAATAAAACATGCGACTTATTTGGGTTTAATTTTAATCTGTGCTCAAGAGATAGCTTATAAAGTGAGCTTAAGTCTTGATTGATTCTAGTATTAGCATCTCTGCGATCGTCCAAACTAAAACCAGAATATAATTGAGTATCGTCTGCATAGTGATGTATATTACAAAAAGAAACAGCTTCATAAAAATCTGAAATATAAATAGAAAATAGCAACGGGCTTAAAATAGATCCCTGTGGGACTCCATATTGAACAGGTAATGGTTTAGATACTTTGGATTTTAGATGTACCCTTTGAGTTCTAGAATAAAGAAAATTTTCTATGAGAGCGGTGGACTGTGTATCAAACCCAAAATAGTTTAATTTCTTACATAATAGATTATGGTCCAAAGTATCGAACGCCTTACTGAAATCTAACAAAATTAAACAGGTGACTTTGCAGTTATCAGTATTACGAAGTATATCATCGACTACTTGAGATAAAGCTGTAACAGTGCTGTGATTTGATCTAAACCCTGATTGAATTGGAGGAATAATATTATGTGCTAAAACATATTCATTGATCTGTTTATATATAACCATTTCCAAGATCTTTGACATAACCGGCAGTATGCTTATAGGACGTAAATGAGAAATTTCTGATGGAGTAGATATTTTTGCAAGCGGTAAAATAGTGGAATGCTTCCAAGCTGATGGAAATGTCGAAGTAATAATTGCTGTGTTAATTATATGTGTCATATAATGAATTAAGTGTGTACTTACTATAATAAGCATTTTAATTGAAATGCCATCTAAACCTACAGACTTTGTTTTAATTTTATAAATAAGTCTTAATATAGTATCACTATTTATAGTTTTAAACGTAAAAGGTTTTTTCCTAGGTGAACTTTTGTATTTATCTTCAGAGATTTTATAATCTTTGTTATCAATATTAGCACTGTTAATAAAATAAGAATTGATGTCATCAACGTTGCATATAGAGTCAGGTATTTCACCTCCAGCAATTTTATTTTTAACAATATCCATAGACCTTAGCGCCTTCCAAGTGCTTTTACTATCTCGATTTTTTAAAACAAAATCCATATAGGCTCGTTTCTCTCTCCGTATTGCCCCTGTAATATAATTACGTAAATCTTTATAGAAATTAAAATCAGTTTGAAGTTTAGTTTTCTTATATTTTCTAAAAGCATCATTACGTAAATTAATCATATCCTTTATAGTAGGAGTTAACCAGGGTGCATGTGGTTTAGAAACACGTACTGTTCTGAAAGGAGCATGCACATCAAATAATTGTAAAATTTTTTCATTAAAAAAAGTTAACATATCATCTACATTGTTCAGGGTGTATAAATAATCCCAATCAATTTCATATAAATCATAAACAAACAATTGCTCAGTAAAATTTTTAAAATCTCTATATGTAACAAATTTAATATTATTACCAATGCTAACACTGCTTAAATTACAGGATGTTAGAAAATGATCGGATATTCCTGGAATATCCACAACATTCACGCCGCTAAAGGATTCATTATTAGAAATGGCAATGATATCAAGTAATGACTTTGAAGTACGAGTGATACGGGTGGGTTCAGCTATTATTTGATTTAAATCATAAATTTCAAACAAACTGTTTAGCTTATGGGTATTATTGTCATTCTCTAATAAATTGACATTTAAATCACCCATTATAATCACAGCATCATATGCGGGCATAAGTAAGGATAACATGTGATCGAGAGCTTCCAGTCCAGAGCTTACATTGCCTTTTGGAGGACGATATAATATTCCAAATAAATAAGACTTACCTCGTATATTTATAGACAGCCATAGTTGTTCTAGAAAGATACTATCAGGAAAGTCGATCACACAATGGTTTAGTGATTTTTTTATAAAGAATCCCACACCACCGCCTCTACCTTTTCTATCTTTATGAATAAATGTATAATCAGGTATCAGAAACATGTCATCACTGTTACGTTCTCTTAACCATATGTAACCCAAAACAATGACAGGTCTACTTATCTCACTGTTAGTGCAGGAGTACCACAGGGTTCTGTGCTTGGGCCTGTACTATTCCTGATTTACGTGAATGATTTGTCACTTTCTATTGATAACTCTCTATTAACTATTCAGTTTGCAGATGACACTAATATCACGGGTCAAGTTTTTGAACTGAACGAGCTACTTGATCGAACTAAACAAGCTGAGTTAATGATGCAAGATTGGTTTCTTTTGAATCATCTAAGCCTACCTAAATAGAGCCAAGACAGAAACCATGATATTTAGTCTGTGGGATATTGATCTCTTGGAAAATCCGAAATCTGTCAAATTTCTGGGAGTATATCTAGACCCTAAGTTATTATGGAATCACCATACAACGCATGTTTGCAACAAAATATCAAAAAATCTGTATTTGCTACGTAATTTGATTCATCAAGTATCAGTACCAACCTTTATTACAGCCTACCATAGCCTCCTTCATTCTGTTTTATTTTATGCCATACTAATCTGGGGTCATGCTACTTCAGCTTGTAGTGTATTCAGCTTGCAAAGAAAAGCTATAAGAATAATATCGGGACTTAAATTCAGAGATGATTGTAGACAGTAATTTATTTTGTTGAAAATTCTAACACTCCCTTGTGTATATATATATTACAATGTTTGCTGTATGTAAAGAGTCATATCGTAATGTATCCAGCTCGTAGTGAAATTCACTGTCACGGTACCAGATATAAAAACATGTTTAATAATGCGTACCTGAGGCTTAGTAGAACAAGAAATGGAACAGCATACTGGGGTGTTAAATTGTATAACGTTTTACCACATGAAACAAAAACTTTCTATAACATAGATGAATTTTTAAATACAAATATGCAGTAGATGCATCTGTTTCCGGTCTATTCTTGTTTTAGTTATTTGTTGCTTATTTGTCTTATTATATTGCATCTATGTATTCCAATTGTCAGTCTTTACTGTATTTTTACGTTTGACTATTTACGTTAATGTTTGTATTGTATCTAATTTGTATGTGTACTTTACATTTTGATTTTGTATCTTTAGACGTAGATTTTACTCTTACTCTTACTATAGGACTCTATCCTCACTATTATGTTCATTCGCTTTTCCCCTTTCTTTCTTTATGACTTGTGTAAATACTTATGTGTACCTAGCACCAATAAACTATATACAGGGTGTCCCACGGCGACGAGACATTAGACATATTTTAGAGACTACTTCGATTTTAAATTTGAAAATTTGTGCAGTAGTGTTTTCGGGCATACCCTTCTCAACTAAAATAATGGTGTCCACCTAACGCGTCATCGTCGTTATTTTAAATGGAACACCATGTATATTATTGCAATTTTGGATTCTACATCATTTTTTAGGTGTACTTGAAGTCCTATTTATTATCTTGTGACACTCTAAATGAATAAATAATAAATTTAGAATGGCAGCATTTGAATAAATGTTAACGTTTTCCATTCTTTAACAATAAATAATACTCAAATAAATATTCACTGTATGTGTTAAATTGACAACAATAAACTGGTGACAGATTAGGTGCTTGTTTTGAAGTTCCACTAAATATTTCACAGCCATCCTCGCAAGAAATAATGCGATATCCGTTGACTGCAAAAAAACAGTAAATACCATAAAACTAGAAGAGATAGGTATAGGGAACCATTACACCATTCGAAAGAGAACAAAATTTGTCATCAGGTTGCGCAAAAATATACAGGGTGTGCCATTTAAAAAAAATAAATTAAGATGGTTTAAAGTTGACTAAATTCGGCATTAAATTTCTATCACCCTGTATGAATTTAACTAATTTTGAAATTATGTCAAGGAAGCTTAGAGTATTAGTTATGTCCCCTATAAATTTTATTGTTCTAACTTTATTATTGTAAAATACAAATCTTTTTGAATTAGGTTGTGCTTTTGTTTGAAAAAAATTAAATATATCAAAAACGGTTAACTTTAAAAAATAGGAAACCTGTCTTTTCTAATTGGTCCAAGGAAACGTTTATAATTACATCAAAGAGCGGTGTAAGAAAATTAAGAAAACATCTGTAAATGAATGCAAAGTCATAATAGTGGAACCTCCAAGATTTTGATGATTTACTGTTAAAATAAAATTTGAATGTTGAAGAAATTAATTAATTTAAAAAGGTTTCCAAAACTGGTGAACTACTTGTAAGGTAAATCGATTGGATATCCAAAGAAGTCTTAAGATAAAGAAGTAGAAATCGAAACTTTTATACAAGAAGCCCCTAAATAATTTTTATTAAAGAATGAAGTGAAGAAAGTAATTCTATATGAAGGCGTATTAATTTCACTACTTTTTTTAGGCTACTTTAGTAATGGATATCATGAAGCCTGTAGAAGAGAAGTAATACTAAATTAGACAGTTAGATATAGAAGACAAAGGTTATGTGGCTATCATTAAAGTTTCTGACAGTAAAGCAGATACTCGGACGATAATTGTCATTTTAAATGTACCGTAGGTATATCACATCGTATAGAAAATACTCTGCTTTTTATACTTGCAGATTTTTCCTTAGATATGCTAATCACAAATGTTCTAATTATGTGACTGGTATTAATAAGTACTGCAAGATAAATTGCTGCATATTTGAAATTGCCCCTTCTGTAAGACTATATCAGCCACTGATTGTGAAACTCTTCTACGACGATTTTAGTTGATTCTGAGGTAGACATAACTTTCATCAAAAGAGATGGTCCACTAACGTTTATCGAATACTCTATTGATAATAGACTTCAAGTTCTAAATAAAATATCTTGCTCCGTCAGCATCATACTTCATAATCCATTCAAAAAAAATATAGTTTTAAGGGATCATCTTGTTCCACGTTTAAAATATTGAAATACTGACAACCTCAATTTGCAATTTTCATTTAAAGTTAAAATTAATTTAATTGAAATAAATTAATTTTCAACAAAATGTAGCAGCAATTTATCCAATTAAATTAATAAGTAACAGTTGTACAGGAATGTATTTTTTTGTTCTAGAACACACATTAAAGAGAGAATCAAACTGTCAACATTTTATGGCAGTTTTAGAATACATAATAGGTCTGTTCCAACAGGAGTCAGGAATTGGTTGCGAACCGTTCGAAATGTGCATCCAACTAATTCTTGCGATATATTCACTGAAGACACATTTAGAACTTAGCTGGCCAAACAAACGGTTCGGAACCAATCCCTGACTCTTGTTGGAACAGACCTAATGTCAATTTCATTATTCCAGTGTTGTGGCTTTATACAATACAGCAGAAGTTAGATACTAATGTACAATCCGATATAATTTGATGCCTTCTCAAAACCAAATGATGATTTCTATAAATTAACTTACATTTCCTGAGCTACAATTGATGTTTTCTATAATTGAATTAACCAATAATACATCTCCATAAAAAGTTGTAGAATGATTTTCATCTTTCATTATTTATTTTAGCATTCACTATGAATTCATGAATACGTGGTATTTCACAAAAAAAAAGTTTTTTTTTTTCATTTATTATTATATTTTCATCCGCAGTAAAGCTGGATTTCCATAATTTCAATACATCCTTCCGCCCCTTTTTTTTGTAAAGCGAGCGTAATATTACTTTTGACAATTCCCCTCACGGTTTTTCCTGTTTCATTTTTTCATCTTACCGTTCTCGCCAGGACTCTTTTTATTTCATTTTGTGTCATCCTTTCCCCCGAGATTACATTGTGGTTGTAATAGTTATATCGAATTTGCTTAAACAAAAACTTTCCCATCTTAATACCCCTAAAACAGGTAAGAATAATATCCACCATAAAAAATTACTATATCTTGGTTCTGCATTTTATGCAAAATAAAACAATTTCAATTGTAATCATGTAAAAAAATATTTTCGTAAAATTCCTTAAAAATATATACAGGGTGTATTTAAATGAAGGGGCACAAATGATACCTGATTCCTTAGGTGAAAATAAGTTGACTTAACCTAACATACCTGCATCCCAAATCTACTGTGACAAAAAAAATTAAACATGTCTGACTAAACTTTAGAAATTATTATGAAAAAACTGTTTATCTGCGCCCACTATAATAAATAGGCTATTAATACATTGTTTTTAATTAGGTAAGACCATTTTATCGTTTTAAGTTGCTATGGAGAACGGTAACGTAAGGTAACTTATCTCCCTAGGGAAAAAAGCGATTTCGAGTTATAAATGCATGTTTTATGAACAAATAAATAGAAATATTTGATGAACATTACATTTTACTAATTATTATGAATAAATATTTATAGTAATTGTACAGTAACATTTAATCTGGATAATTATTCCCTTCGCGTTTACTAATTGTCACATTTTTCTCAAAATGATTTGACCGCTCCATTTCAGTCACCGGAGGCTCAATATTATCTGACTGACCCATTAAAATAGCATGATGCGGTGTACTACTAGAACCTGAAGTTGAAGTGTCGTTGTAAAGAATCCTGTTGGCTATTTCATTTTTGTTACTTAAACTGTCAGCAACATAACTTTCTGCAATTGTAGCTGATTTCCACCCACCATGCCTCTTGATTGTTAATACATCAACTCCTGCAGTAACGTTGCCGATGTTCTTCGGAATGGCTAGCCTGTATATGTTTCAGGATGTTCTAGTTTCAAAAACTGTGTAATCTTATTAGGAATCATAGAAAGGGTATTTTTGCTGACTGGTTGGTTGTAACATCTACCTGCTTGACTCGGTTTTAATTTCCAATCTAATCTTGATATATTTCTTGAGAATTTGTAGGTGAGAAACAGAACCCAGACGAGAAGTATTTGTAAACGTACGTGACATATCATTTTTAGAATTGGAATTGTAACTACAATAACGTCATCGAAATTTTTGAAATTGACGTTGTTCAAAGTAAGTTTGCATAACTCATCACAACGGCATGCTCCTGCAATACCGCCATTATTCCATGGCTAGAAATTGGCCTCAATGATTTGGGATCGAGGGGGATTATCC
This sequence comes from Anoplophora glabripennis, assembly GCF_000390285.2. Lineage (NCBI taxonomy): Eukaryota > Metazoa > Arthropoda > Insecta > Coleoptera > Cerambycidae > Anoplophora > Anoplophora glabripennis. Next base: position 608,870 of record NW_019416928.1, read on the forward strand.
CTCTGTATCCTGTCTCATCTCGTGTAGGCCTGGACGGCCTTCGTAGGTGGGCCCCATCCGTCGTCTACCCCGACCGCAAATGCGACCGGTGTATGCGCTTTGTGGGACCTCCTTTTGTCCTGGCTGGGCCCCGCCGACTAGGGCCCTTTCTTCTGGCGCTCTTCTTGCTTCGCCGGCTCGTCTGTGTGCCTGCAATACCGAAGACCGCCACTATCTTCATTAGCAAATATGTGTTATCGAGTGTCTGAATGAGAAAATCGTTCTCTTGTAAAAATGTTTGACTTCTTAGGTATTCATCATTCTAACGTTTCAAGAATGCTCTCAGGTTGGGGTATTTTGGTATATCCACGTTCTCCTCTATGAAAATAATTGACTTAATCATTGAGTATTCACTCCACAAACTCGCCGGTGACTTTAAAGTTTTTGACTCCTCCATGAAATATGCTACCAGTGACATTTCAGAAACACCAGTATTTTTGTTCTGGCACCATTCTTTGAAATCTCTATATGCTCGTCCATAGCGCATTTTCGACTTTTCGTGCAGTCAAAATTCGCAGGCAATCAACTTATTTTCACCTAAGGAATCTCTGGTACCATTTGTGCCCTTTCATTTAAATACACCCTGAATAGTTTTTGAGAATTTGCACTTCAAACTCCGGCGCTTCTTAAATTTTGGGTTTTCTAAAGCACTTGTTAAAAACCATTTGAGAAATTGGGAAAGATACCACTGAATTAATTTTGAAAGTGTTATCCAACAAGGTTTTAGTCCTTACGCCTTGCTAGTTAAAGTCAACTTCGCAAAAACTCGAAACTTTGCGAACAAATATCTATATGATAAAAGTTTTGTGAATTTTATTCCAAACTTTCGGTACATATGGTATATTCTATAGTAAAATATAGAAAACGATACATTTTTTCTGTTCATATTTACAAAATGAAATACATGTCATTTGTATATTACTGTTTAGACATGAATAAAAACAAAGTGAAGGCCTTGAACAATTTCTTGTTCTATTTGTATCACCCCACGTCACTAAATAAATTAACATACATACGTCTTTCCAAACAAACCACACGAATAAAAATTCGAACCGTGAACTGGTGAGGACGTAGAATCGACAATTCAATTCAATTTCCCACGTTTTCTTTTCTGAATTGTCAAATGGAAAAGACATTTCCAGCGCGGACTTGTTAACTAGTCCATTGTGGCGGATAGGGAAGGATTTTAAAGGACTTGCATTGTAAGGCGAATACGAGCTGTTCCATTCCGGTCAATGCTTAGAATGGTATATCGACTAACTTGATTATTATTATAATTTTTTTTATTTTCTCTGTAAGGCAAATAATGGAAGTAACAGGACTGGAAACAATTTTGTTAAAAATTTGCACAATTGTAGCACATTACTTTGCCATAAAATATACATAATTTACATTATACTACTAGGTAAATTAGTGTAAAACGTGAAAAATATTTAATTCAGTTGCAAATTTAGTAAAAACATTGAGTTTAATTGTGCTAAATGGTGTCCCAAAATTCAAGGAGTAATTTTCATACAAAACACATATTTTTAATTTAAAATTGTAAATTTTTTATTAATTCATAAAATATGTAGGTAATATAGGATTATGCATTTTCTGCCACAAAATTTGAATAATTCCAAATATTTCGAATTTTCACAATCAAGAACGGTGGTGCCAACATTTTTAACATTAAGGCGATGTTTCGCATCGTATTAGCTGTATCCTGTACAAATTTAGTTTCGTGCGTCAGTTTCAAAAATACAGGGTGTTAAAATAAAGTGTAAAATGTTTAAGGAGGTAATAGTATGTACCAAAATAAGCAGCAAAGTCTCAATAAACATAGGTCCGCAAAGTAACGGTTGCGGAGATATGGAATGTTTTATGTTTTTTAGCCCCTTTTTTATTTTGCAAAAACGTTGTGTATTTTCTTATAATAGTTGGTTGATGTTTAGTGAAATAAACAGTACGTATTTGACAGTTGTTCTCAGTGCACCAGTTTTCTTTCGCTACGGCTGGTTACTCTAACGCAGAATTAACAGACATGCATTTTATGTATGGTCGTGCTAATGGGAACGACACCGAAGCGCGACGTCTTTATGTTGACGCTTATCCAAATCGCCAGATTCCTTCACAACGCATGTTTGGAAGAATTCACCAAAGATTGCGTGATACCGGTTCCTTGAGCAAACAGTGCCATTTATCCGGAAGACCAAGGTCGGTATCTACTCCTAGAGCAGAAGAAGAAATTCTAGCACTGGTAGAGCAGAATCCAGGTACGAGTGTGCGGAGAATATCCTGTTGTTTTACCAAACCGATTAACAGGCGCTACTTACCTCAACTTTCTGCAGAACACACTGTATGAGTTTTTGGAAGACATTCCTTTGAATCAGAGGCAACAAATGTGGTTCCAGCATGATGGTGCTCCAGCTCATTTTTCCATGGCCGTTAGAGAGCATTTACACCAAACTTTTCCACATAGATGGGTAGGAAGGGCCGGTCCATATCTCTGCAACCGTTACTTTGCGGACCCATGTTTATTAAGACTTTTCTGCTTATTTTGGTTCATACTATTACCTCCTGAAATAATTTACACTCTTTTTTTAACTCCCTGTATAATACCTATGTACATTTTCAGCCATGAAATTTGAATAATTCCAAATATTTCGAATTTTCACCACCAAGAACAGCGGTGACAACATTTTTAACATTAAGGTGATGTTTCGCATTGTATTAGTAATGTCCTGTACCAATTTAGTTTCGTGCAAGTCTCTCAGTTTCAAAAATACAATACCTATGTACGTTTTCAGCCACGAAATTTGAATAATTCCAAATATTTCGAATTTTCACCACCAAGAAAGGCGGTGACAACATTTTTAACATTAAGGCGATGTTTCGAATTGTATTACGAGAGCTATGTCCTGTACCAATTTAGTTTCGTGCAACTCTCTCGGTTTCAAAAATACAATACCTATATATATTTTCAGCCACGGAATTTGAATAATTCCAAATATTTCGCATTTTCACCACCAAGAATATGGAATAGTATCATATCGGGCTTCCACGGCTTTTCTGGCACTTATGCATGTATTTTGAATAAATACGGCTGAATTTTGTTGATATAGCGCTCAATTTCCTCATTCAAGGCGCGGATGGGCATGACCTTGCTGGCATAAACCTTAGACTTTAAGGAATCCCAAAGAAAAAGTCCAAAGGTATTAAATCTATGATATGGGCGGCCAATTCTGATCCTCAAAACGGGAAATTGCACGACCAGGAAATAACTCATGCAGTAATTGAATTGTTTCTCGGGCTGTTCGGCAGTTATTGAAACAATTGCACTTTGTAAGCATGAAGTTGTAAATCTTTCGTGAATATACGCTGTAGAGAGCTTCTCGAAATGTCCAGTTCTTGACCACTGTGTCGAATTTATGTTCTTGGTCTCTCAGCAACACTCTCACGAACTGCTTCGATGTTTTATGTTGAAAGACTTGTTGAATGACGGCCAGAGTGTTTAAGATCACTAATTGATTCAGTCTCCTTGAATTTTCTCTCTTTAATTAATTAGTCTCTTCACGGTTGATGAAGTTAAATCATTATTCCGACCATATTTTATACGAAAATTCTAGAAACTGCTAAACTTGCATTATTTTGTTGTTGTTCTTTCCTTTAGCGCTCCATTTTTAATAATCCTGCACTGTCAGCGGTTACGCTGTCTTTTTTTCGTTGGCAACACTTTACCATACAAATGGCGCGAAATTTAAATGTTGCTTGAATTTTGGAACACCCGAAAGAATACCCTAAAAACTCAATTTCCCGTCACTAATTGCTATAGAAAGCTGAAATATTTTTTTTTCTGGAACGGTACATTTTAGCGAAACGCAATTATACCTTTTTTTTAAATAAATAAAGTGGCGTTACAAAAATCATCTATATTTTGTCAAAGTTTCTATGAACAAAATTATGTCAGGAAAAACAAAAGGAGAAAGAATAGGTCTGTAACTCCGTTGTTTTTCAACGAAATTTGACGATTTTTTTTTTAATTTAAAGCTCTTTTCATAAGCTTTCCGAATATGTAATAATATATAACTATATCATGCGCGTGGGTCGTATATTTCATTTTGCAACTAAGGCTAAAAAATAAAAAAAAAATTACAGATTGAAAATTTGAAATTCAAAAAAAAAATATAGATTTCAATATATTATTATGAAATCTACCATGAAAAAATCAGTGCGATTGTGGAATATACTCGGGATCGTCCAGACTAATAATTAGATCATTTGTTTATAAGGTCATAACTTGTAAATTAATCAACTTACCGATTCCAGATTCCGTGTGAGTTATTAGACAGTGATATGGAATGAGAGGATGCGATGCCAAAACGCTCTGGTAATAATAACGCAGTTTATAAATGTTTAATTGAAAGTCATAAATAAACTTCTTCTATTTATAACTTTTTATATCTGTGGAAACTAATATGTTATTGTACATAATATTTCTACAGCATCTATAGTGATAAATTCAGCTTGCCGAAACAAAAAGTTGCGTCCAACTCTATATTTCCCAGCCTGTTGAAGTATAGCCCATTCGTTTCTGGACATCCCGTATATAAAAGAATCTCTAGAAATCAATTTAATAAAAAAAATCCATAAACCGTTTCCTCTTTTAGAAGAAGCTGATAAAGAGTATGTTTTTTAATCAGCAGCACCTCAGACAAGGAATCTAAAAATCTGAATTCCTTTAAGAAATTTTAAAAATAATGTCCAGTATCAAAAGCCATCGACAAAAGTGGGTGAATTTTTATAGTCGAACACTCTTCATTACCTTTTTTTTGAGGCCTTACGACAAAAATAGCCACAGATCTCTTTCTGATTACCTCAATCTCCAGGTGCAATTACTATTGCGGCACGCTATAACACGTTCTGAAACACTAAGTGTATTTTTATCAAATCACGATATAAAAGGCTTAATTTACATTGGGCACAAGTATCAGGCTCGTATACATATATAGTTTTATTGATTTTTAATTCGCGTTTCTATACGTGCTGTCCCGTTTATATTTGTAAAAAACTAGGGTTAGAGATGCCCTTGGAAAAATTGCGAGAATGTTTTTCTCATTAATATTGCTTTAACGATGTGCAGGGTGTTAAAGTTATTACTTTGAGGAAGGTTTTTCTTAATTATCTTTAAATCAGTTAACGATAAAGCTGTTGTTACGGGTTCAATTTAGTTTAAAAACAGTTATAATTAGTTAATATTTGTTTCCTCTTAATTTCGTAAGTCTTGAATGTTAACTATTAATTTATTTAATTTCAGCGAAAAGTAACACTCTGTTATCGGGAAGAAAAAAAAAGAAAGATAAACTACCCCGAGAACTAAAAAGTAGCTACTGTATAAAATATTAGTAATTTTGGGATCTATACTTATAATAAATGGCTAATAGATAGGCGGTATCTGTTTTTATTTGGGTGAATCGTATATCCACGGAGATTTTTGGCTTTTTGGCTTTCAAATATCACTAAAAATGAAAATTTTTATATGCGCATAAAAGAATGTGTGGGCTTAACTTTTGACGGCACAATATGTTAAAAAAATTCGAAAAATGTCATATTTTTCTTCCTATTTAATTATGTATCTTTTCAAGAGTTGATTTTAGGCGAAAATGGAAAAGGAAAAAAATTTAATTTTACAATATATGACTAGTTTAATTAAATATTACAATATATCACTAGTTACAAATCGAATGAATCATGATTATTATCGTAAAAATCGCCAAAAATGAGGTTAAAAAACATTACTTTTTAGGGAATGTTTTTGAGGTCTTTAAGTTGGGTATAGGACCTTCATACTTGCCTCAAGAAAAGTTTATGTTATGTAGAATCATCACACCAAATTTCATCAAAATCGGTTCGATAGATTTTGCATAATAATTTTGCAATCCAGATTTTGAAAAAAAATTTGCAAATTTTCAAAATTTTGCACAGCAAAAACCAAGGTCCTTAGATACTTGAAAATTTAATCACATATAGAAGGGCTCTCAAGCTTTCAAACGCTTTTTGAAAAATTCGAATCCGTCAATTAGGAGAGCTTGGCACTTGAGAGCCCTCCTATATGTGATTAAATTTTCAACTATCTAAGAGCCTTGGTTTTTGCTGTGCAAAATTCTGAAAATTTGCATTTTTTTTTTTTCAAAATCTGGATTGCAAAATTATTATGCAAAATCTATCGAACCGATTTTGATGAAATTTGGTGTGAAGATTCTACATAACATGAACTTTTCTTGAACCAAGTATGAAGGTCCTATACCCAACTTAAAGACCCCAAAAAAATTCCCTATAAAGTAATGTTTTTTAACCCCATTTTTGGCGATTTTTATAATAATAATCATGATTCGTTCGATTTGTAACTAGTCATATTTTGTAAAATTTAATTACAAACATGTTTTCCTCTTCCATTTTCGTTTAAAATCAACTCTTGGAAAGATACGTAATTAAATAGGAAGAAAAATATGATATTTTTCGAATTTTTTTAACATATTGTGCCGCCAAAAGTTAAGCCCACGATTTTTTTTATGCGCATAGAAAAATTTCCATTTCTAGTGATATTTTAAAGCCAAAAAGCCAAAAATCTCCGTAGATATACGATTCACCCAAAGATGGACTCTTTGAAACAGATGCCGTCTGGACTATAATTACTGTTTTGCAGTTGCAGTTAGTTGGTAGTTTTTTTTTATGGATGTTTATCTAATTCAGATTTTTTTCTGCTCTTTTGTTTTTTGTTCGGACTGGGTCTATGCGCGATTTTCGTGCCCTCTTGTGATTGACATATTCAATAAAGATTACAGATTCTTCGAGTTGTGATACTTTTGTAAAAGTTTACGTTGTTCAATCTGACCATTTAAGTGGGAATATTAGAAATATGTGATAAAAAAAATCCTGCAGTTTTCGTAATTCGGATTAATGAAAGGACACGTGATTAACATAAGGGACCAAACCCTAATCATAATCAAGAAACCAAAGGAAGCCATCTACGAGGTGTAAGAGTAAGTAACTAAGTCAGAACACAGAAAATACTGAGCTTTAAAGCCAGGGCAAAGCCATGCGAATGAACTTATGGAGTGTCTCTAGAAGAAAAGAACGAATGCGTTGCTGACCTTGAATAAAATTTGGCTCAGGAATGTGACGGGACTTATAACGGAACATTGTCACTTTAAGAAACATATATACAAGCTAAGGCGTATAGACAGTCTGGTCTGCCGGGGATGTCATTCGGCCGATGAAAATTCTCTGCATATCTTAGGTGAGAGCCCAAGATTTGGACGTAGTAGAATTACATTCCTGGAACTACCCTTTCTGAAACCGAAGGAGCTAAGAGAAGTGTTGGCAAGGAAGCGTTTGGACTTCGTAAAAAGAACAAAACTACTTGTTGGATAGGACTGAACAATGGGATGCACAATAGGTCTGACAAGGACTCGGTGCTTTGGGACTAGAACCAACCACGGGCTGGAAGAAAAAGAAGAAGTAACTAGCTTGGTCCAATAGGTTTCTTCCAACATTCCTCTGACATTCTTCTGACCTTCTAATTTTCTGCTATTCTTCTACCTTCAGCAGCTTCTGTGTTCATCTCTATCTTGCTCCAATACATCTTCCACCGTTACGACTTCCAAGAAGTTCATTGTTTGTAGAGAATTGTAACAAAAGCCGGGACGCTTAGTAATTTATTTGCTAGTAAAAGTAAAATATTCAATATTCAATCAACACAAATTATCGAAAGTTAAGGGCTCTCAAGTAGGTTTAACGTCGCCAAAACCATCCTTCGGGGAAGGCTTTACGGAATTTAGCAATATTTTTTAACAAATTCACTTAAACTGTCGGGGCCATGTGTTGAGCATGTATAAAGAGAAAAATCGATATTTCAAATAACGCGCGAAATGCATTCCAAAGAACGTAGGAATTCCAAGAATAAGTTGTTAGAATGTTGTGAGGAAAAGAAAATAATAAGTAAAATAGCTGTTTTTTTGGCGGATTGTCCAAGCCATAAGAATAGATTAAATTAGATGGACTAATCCGTCCCGTATCGCTACACGGAGTCACTAGAGGAAGGAAGGAGGAAGTTTTGCTGTTTCTTTTTGTTTCTCTCAACTTCAGTGTCACCCTTATATGTATTTTCGGCTGTGCTATATTCTGCAGAGATTGTTGACCGTTAAATAACATACAGTGTCAGCTTGCTGAATCTACCCTTTACAAAAATAATAGGTACTTTTCCCATTTTCCCGCGTGAACATTATATTGTTGTTTATATGAAGATGTTCTTACGATAAGAAAAACCTTAAGATTACTTTTACTTACTTATTAAGATTAAGATTACTTACTTTTTAAACGTCAGGTTGTTATAACATACAAATAAGTTTATATGTATGTATTTTTATAAGGGAAAGCTTGAATATTTTTATCCAAATAATGATTGGGAGACATCAATCACCATTATTTTTTATGCACGTCAATATACATAGATATCATTACTTGTCCAGTATATGTAGACAGAAATAAAGGGATTTTTGTAATACATCGAAAATGAACACCTTCGGCCATCCACGTCACGTGATAAGTGATTGTTAAATATCAATATAAGTGTTTATTATTTTGTTACTTTATTATTTATTATGATTTATTTATTTAATTTCAAAATAATGGTACCCCGTTATCATTCACACAACTATACGACTATATTCTAATACTTTAGGTTATCATAGTGTTTTGTAATTGTATGTTAAATATTATTTTCTACTTTAATTATATTTTTAACGAATGCCTGCATGCATAACCCCGTCAGTGCAGTTACAACTACATATATACATACAGGATGTAAGAAGATTGACTACCATTACTTCAGCATGAGATAGAGTAATCATAAATAAACAAAAAAGTTGTATATTACAGGAGCGTAGCATTAACACTTTTTAAAATACATCGAGTATTAATACTGGGGAGTTTCATCACAACGTGACAACAGCGCTTAACCTGCTGATGCACACCACGTGTACACGCGGCAGACTTGACCTGGAATAACAAAAATGTAAACAAATATTACTGTCAAACATTTAGTAAATTTCAAAACAACTGTTTTCCAGTTTTTAAATAAATAATAATAATCAATATTTGTTTTTGTAGTACGAAGATAGTATTGTGCTTAAGTTTTAGCTCGAATTTTAGTAATTATGAATCTCTTAAAACAGGAACTTAACTTTTAATCAATTTATGAATTTGAAAAATATGTAATTAAAGTACATACTCGAAGATTCACTTATAAAAAAGCAAAATTCAGTAATTTTTAAACGCACAAGTACAAAACAAACTACAACATATGCTCAAAATGTCTACGACCATTTTCGATGCACGAACGACACTTTCGAATCCAATTTTCGCACACTCGCTGGAAAACACCTCAAGAAAAGGAAATAGTGGTACGCAAAAAACACTCCGTCACGGTCGAATTCCAGATACCAACTGAATTGCGTATTGCTGGTTGCTGGAGTGCTTAGTACCTCGTGTTAACCGTTGCGCCGTTGTCACATTGCCCGATATGAATTTTATCGCATTTTAGATTTATTACAACGCTAATTATTTTTTAGAATTAATTATAAAGAAGTTAAAAAAAGTGATGGAGTTTTTTATTTTATGGTACTCTATGCACGCAATTATGTCAATATTCCTTAATGAACTTTTGTACATCAAGTTGGAGATTTTGATAATTTTTTTCTCGGAAATAGTTGAGTTTAGGACCCATGTCATATAAGGTTTTTTAGTTTATTTTAATGTATTCTATCGTCTGTTAAAATTAAGGCAGTTAAACTTCTAACACCCTGTTTAACCTTTCTTATAACGACTAGCTAGCTGGAATGCGAAGATACCATCGCTGCTCACTATGAACTATTTTTTTATTTCTGGCAGCCTTTAAGTAATAAAATAACGTAACATATTGGCAGGAAATCTTCTTCTATACATAGTTTTGTAAACAATTGTTTTATTTTGTTTTATTATATATTAGTAGAACTGGACAGTCGGTAATAATAATTCTTTAAATTGGCCTACGACGAATCTGTATACGAAACCATTTTATTTCCAATAGATGCATAATTGAAGGAAAATATGTTAAAAATTAAAGTTATTTAAACATTATAACGGCTTTGCAAACCCCAAATAATATTAAAAAAAAGTATGCTATGCACCCTAAACAAAACCTCAAAATCTTCTCGAACAAGATTCAACACATATAATTCGCGATTATAATTCCTGGTGGATTTGTATGGACATAGCAAAAACATTGTCTTACAAGAATTTCCAAAAATAAGAATCTAAAATATTCAGGTCGGGTGATCTGGAGAATGATTTACAACCTACGTCTTGTCCATCGCACTTCAAACATTTCTGCTACTGCAAATAATATGGTTTGCACGTTTTTCTTACGACACAATTGATATATTTATTCGTTACAAATTTTGACATATTTATCTTTAGCTCATATAAAAATGATGGTAAAAACCCAAATAACACAAGTTGTCCGTAACATTAATGCTGAATGTAAAATACTTATTCCTTTACAATAACTTATACATCCTGTATATCGAAATAAACGTACTTGACAAGTGGTACACAATTATTATTTGAAATTGAAAGGGAAAAGACAGAAATGATCAGTCTGGATTAATTCTAGTATAAATAGTTATCAATGCCCAATCTGCTATAAATATGTATATATTGAAGTTTTAAACTATTTTCTCTTAATTACAACGATTAATAGTATAAATTTACTGACGAAATCCTCTGTAAATATTTATTTTTTTCTCACAGAAATTTTTTTGGTTGAGAAAGAATATGTAAAAATATTTATTCATTTTTAACAATGTGTAGAATTTTCAAAGGATCTAAATTAGCAGTACGATTAATTTAGATGGAATAAAAGGATAACATGATTGTTAGTATAAAGAAATGTTATGTAATTGTCCAAAGACTATCAATCAATAAGCACTATCCTATTGGGATAAAATCTGTTTTGATGAAATTTTTCAGGTATGTATTAAATAGTAGTTACAAATAAGAAGTATTTTGGCACTATTTTACAATATGTCATGTGTAATAAGATATTTATGTCTGCCAACTTATATAATTAAGTGTCATTTTATAGCAACAAAAAATTTATATTAATTTTTCTTTTAGCTCAAAAACGGAAAAATTAAATTAAATACCCCCCTTTAAATTGTAATTTCAATAATCCTATTTTGCAAAGACTACTTTGCTGTGGAATACCATAAATCTATTTCAAATCCCATCTCCCTGATGTATCAGAAATATCGAATTTAAATCCCCTCGTAAATGTCGTACCTATACGCGAACTAGATGGAAATGTGTTGATGTTATGATGCTGACAGTTCACTTTCATGTCGTCAAATAGAATTCTGTAAGAAGTAGGTACAATATCTGCTGATAAATAGTACTAGTAACAATAAATTGATACACCTGTCTATATATCAGACGTGTTATTGTACTGGATAAAGCCGTATGCAATCGGTGATTGTTTGGCTTATAGCCCGCTATATAGAGACGGTATTAAAAACTGCAATTGACAGCCTCTGGATATCCACGAGTTAGGCCAATGGTAAAAACAGTGATATTCAACAGCAACAAATAGTGTTTCTTTTAATTTAAATAATTTAAAATAATATTACTGAGGTCGAATTTGTAAGGGAAAGTCGAGTCCCCTAATCCCATAATTTTTCCAAAATAATATCATAGAAATACACACAAAGGCCTTAGACAGGTCACAGATCATTACAACCAAATAATTACTTTAGAATCAACTATTTAAGAGAAAGACACAGGCTTCATCTCGTGTATATTTTATTTTAAAATTGATTATAATTAGACTATATATTTAGCTTTTCTGAACACAGTTTATATGTTTTTATGTTTTTCAACACAGCGTTTTAAATGTCTTAAATTTATAAATTTAAAGCGCCGGCATATTTAATAGGGAGCGGTTCACCTCTAAAAAAAGGCATGAACCGACTAAATTTTTAAAACAAAAACCTACAGCATGAAACTTTTTTTATTTTATAAAGTGTATTTTTCTGATAATTTACCTATTTTTTTAATATTTTTCGGCGTGGTCAGTCAATTGTTATAAACAAAAAAGTTGTAAAAAAAATTACTCGCCGAATGGCTTTGAAAACAGTTTTTTATTGTAAAATACACTTTTGTTCTTTGATAAAAATTCGAAAAATGCTTCGACAAACTTTCGAATTTTTTTTCTCAAAAACTACTGAACAGATTTTAATTCTAAAAAATCATAATAATCGGTAGATTTTCTAATTTAAGATATATTTTTTGGTATGGATCCATCATTTTATTGAAGGTCTAAAGCGAGTAAAGAAAGTCTTTTAAAGAAAATTATGATAACACTTCTTTAAATTTTCTTTTTACAATATCTTGGATTAGATTATATTTACAATAAACATTATTATGATTTTTTTTTAAACGATATATGTTACCAGTACAAATATTCAAAAGATCATTTTGTTTGGTTTTGTAGCCGGAGTAATATTTTTGCAAGTAATTAGTAAAATTTAAATATTCGATTTTTGGTTTTATAAATGGCTAAAATATGCGTATGGATATCGAGCAATGTCTTTTTGCTATTATCAGGCGCAATAAGAGGTCGTGATTAAGAACAAAAAAGTAAGACGCTAATTTCGAAAAAACTTTTATTTTATACTTGACGAACAGGCTAGAGTTTAATTATTTTTTTTTAGTATAATCAAATAGTATAATTGTTTAAAATATTTTAACATTAATAGTAATATAATTCTAATCATAAATAATAATTTTTGCGTTAATAAAAGCATGAAAATAATTGGAAAAATTATATTTCATTATTATAAATCTAGGAAAAATTATGGTTATTTCCGCATTAGCCGATTGAATCATTAAATGTTATTGTTATATATCGATTAAAAATATAACATGTTTACTGTAAATATAATCTAGTCCAAGATACTGTAAAAAGAAAATTTGAATTTGAATTGTCTCGCGCGCGACGTAGCGCCACTAACGCCGCCATTTTGATGCGTATGTTTATCATGATTTCCTTTAAAAGATTGTTTTTTTACTTGCTTTAGACCTTCAATAAAATAATTGACCTATACCAAAAAAATATATCTTAAACTAGAAAATCTGCCAATTATTATGCTTTTTTTAGAATTAAACTCTGTTCAGTAGTTTTTGAGAAAAAAATTCCGAAAGTTTGTCGATTTCGTCACTTTTTTCACATTAAATTGTAAATATCTCGGAAACGAAACATTTTTCGAATTTTTGTCAAAGAACAAAAAATGTTTATTTTGATCCATTTTAAAAAACTGTTTTCAAAACCATTCAGCGAGTAATTCTTTTTTACAACTTTTTTGTTTGTAACAATTGACTGACCATGCCGAAAAATATAAAAAAAAAATATATAAGTTATCAGAAAAATACACTTTATAAAATAAAAAAAGTTTCATGCTGTAGGTTTTTGTTTTAAAAATTTAGTCGGTTACCTTCATTTAAAGGCATTTTTTTAGGGGTGAACCGCTCGCCTATAAGATGAAGAGGAATTTTAATTAAACCTCAAATCTGATATTTCAAACAGTCGCGCATTTTATACAGAGATTAACTGGTATTAGAGCAGTTTTCAAGAATGACCGCCCATATTGAACAGCAACTTATTTACTTGAAATCAATCTATTTCTGTCAAATTCAGCCAATTTCAACTATACAGGGTGTTAGAAGTTTGACTGCCTTAATATAAACAGACGATAGAATAGATTAAATTAAACAAAAAAACCTTATATGACGTAGGTCCTAAACTCGACCATTTCCGAAAAAAAGAATGATCAAAATCTCCAACTTGATATACAAAAGTTCGATTAATTGAGGAATATTTACATAACTGCGTGCATAGAATACCATAAAATACAATGTTTATCACTTCTTTATGCTTAATTCTAAAAAATAATTAGCGTTGTAATTTTAAAATTCGATAAAATTCATATCGAGCAATGTGGCACGGCGGTTTATTAGCACGAGGTACTCAGCAACCACCAATACGCAATTCAGTCAGTACCTGGATTCATACTACAAAATCGATACATTTTATTTTATTTAAAAACTGGAAAACTGTTTACATTTTTTCCGTAGAACAAGTCTGCCGCGTGTACACGTGGTGTGCATCAGCAGATTAAGTGCTGTTGTCACGTTGTGATGAAACTCTCCAATTTCAAAAATTTTGTCCGCCATATTAGATCCGCCATCTTGAATTTTGAAATTCTGACTTCAGATTCATAATCAGCAACCCTAAAAACCTAAGTAACCACCTTGATCGTGATGATAAGCCATGCAAAAAACAGTGAATATTAAAGATTTAAAGTGATATGCTCGATACATAAGATCACGAGTATTATGACATGTATCACTCATATCTCCAAAACCAAAGCTGAACTCATCTTGGAACTTTCTCAGTAACACGTTCTAATGATATACAAGTTAAAAAAAAACATTAGTTTCTAACATTTTAAAGCACTGTGTTTAGTTTGTGAAAATCAGTGTCATTGACCTCTGACATAGATCTAGTTAGGTGAACCACTTACTATCAATCCACCTGATGTGATACGACAAGAAAGCACTCGGTGGCCCAAAAACAAATGACTAATATTATTTGGACGAAACGAAAACTGCTGAATATGTCACTGCTTCATTTTATCACATTTACTTTAGTTTTAAGTTTAAAAGTTTAGGAGAAGGTGTTTGTGATAAAATATATTTTTTCGCGACTTTCTGCATGAAGCATTAGTTTTTAATGGACATTTAATTTCATAGAATAATTTAATGTGGCAATCCGTGAAGTATAGCGTAAGCGAAAAACTTTATAAAGTTATGTATTTCGGCGTATAATGGCGGTGATTGTTAAATTTCTTTATGTTATTAGGCAAAAACATGCATAAGAAATTAAGTAAGATGGGATTTGACACTAATGCATGCCGTGGCTATTATTATTTATTTTTAAGAATCATTTTTATTTAAGAAAAAAATAATCCACTTTTCATCACGGAATTTGAGCAAATAAACTTGTTTCTAAAAGTAGCCTCCATATAAATATAAATCCCATTCAGAGTCACACCTTATATTTTAACTAATTCAGTATTGTATACAGGGTGTTTCAGGATTAAGTCGACAAACTTTAAGGAGATATTCCTCATAAAAAAAAATAAGAAAAAAATCAAGTATAAATTTTTTCCAGAGACGCTTAATTTTCGAAATATAGGGCGTTAAAGATTTAACTTCTAAATGAAGAAGGCTATTTAAACCAAATTTGGCATGACACATCTTATAAGATACCATTTTTCCATAGAAGTAGAAGTTTCGCAAGCAACCAGTGGCGGAGTTATGGGAACTCACTAAATTATAAAAAAAATTAATACGGCCCTACTGAAAATAAAAAATGATGCTGTTTTTAGATAAAACAGTTTGTTATTGACAAAAAGTGTACATTCACTTTTTTCCTAACTCTTATAGGTAACATGGTAACATTGATTTTTCGGAAGAATGCCGTCCATATTTTCGAACAATAAATATGCTGATATAATCTGTGTATATAGTTTTTGTGATGGAAATGCCACGGCGGCTCACCGCGAATATGCAGTAAGATTTCCTCATCGCAGACTACTAGCAAAGGAAACATTTTCAACAACATTCAGTCGTCTCAGACAAACTGGGTCTTTCGGTCTTTCCAACTTATGCTGATGGACATTTTGCCCCACTTCAGGACGAAGTAAGATCGATTACTATTTTAAACCATTTCGATGAAAATCCATCCACGAGTGTCAGAAGATCTAGGTATTTCGTCAAGTTCCATTTGGAGGACTCTTGCGTACCATATCCAGCGTGTGCAACATTTATTGCCTCAGGTCATACAATGCAGGCGCGTGTTTTGTGACTGGATGTTAAACCAAGCAGAGAATGATGTTTACGCAAAAAGTAATGTGGACAGATAAGGGCAACATCTACTCGAAAGAGAATTTTAAACCAAAGGAACAACCATATTTGGTCCTACGAGAATCCACGGGCGGTAAGGGAACATAGTTTTCAGCATGAATTCCAATGTAACGTATGGTTGGGTGTGTTGGACAACACTATAGTTGGCCCCTACTTACTTCCGCATCGGTTAAATGCTGACATGTTTACCGAGTTCCTTGAAAATGGTTTTCAAGATCTGTTGGAAGATATTCCGCTTAATACTCGAATGAACAGTTGGTTTCAACTAGATGGTTGTCCTGCCCATTTTGGTAGAGGTACTAGGGAGTGGTTTAACATTAATTATCCCAGGAGATGGATTGGTCGTGGAGGACCTGCAGCGTGGCCCGCACATTCACCGGACTTGACACCTATTGATTATTTCGTTTGGGGTGCTGTTAAACAAAAAGTCTACGAGGTGCCAGTTGATACCCTAGAAGATCTAATACAGCGAATAGTCCAAGCGTGTCGAGAATTAACTCCAATTCAGTGTCGATCGACCACTACCTCCATAATTAGATGTCGTGCTTCTCTACAGTCCGGAGGCGCCCATTTTAAATAAAATGTTTTTTAAATCATTTCATTTTTGATTCACTTTTCGCTTTGTCTAGGTATAATATTAATTGGTAATTTCTTGGTTGTTTCAATTTACAAATAAATTTTCATGTATTGTTTGCCATCTTATTTTATTTAAAAGTACATAACACAAGTAAATGAAGTGACTACAAACCGCCTGAAAAAATTTGGGAGTATTGCAAGGTTCATTGTCGCATTACGACATAGTCACATTAGATGTTAGGTACTTAAATATTTCTATTGTTTTCATCATTTTTTTGTTTTCTAAAAAAAACACCCTGTATCTCAAAAACGAAGCATCTGCTAAATAATTTTATTACTATTGGTTAAACCCAAGGGAAGGGGAGACAAAATCCAGAAGCACCCTTCCGAAAAATCAATTTTGCCATGAAACTATAAGAGTTAGGGAAAATAGTGAATTTACACTTTTTGTCAATAACAAACTGTCCTATCTAAAAACAGCATCATTTTTTATTTTCAGTAGGGCCGTATTAATTTTTTTTATAATTTATAGTCCACATAACTCCGCCACTTGTTTGCTTGCGGGACTTCTACTTCTATGGAAAAATGGTATCTTATAAGAAGATGTGTCATGCCAAATTTGGCTTAAATAGCCTTCTTCATTTAGAAGTTATTTAAAAAATTCGAATTTTTTTAAAAATCTTCAACACCCTATACAATTTCGAAATTAAAGCGTTTCTGGAAAAAAATGTATACTTGATTTTTTTCTTATTTTTTTATGAGGAATATCTCCTTAAAGTTTGTCGATTTAATCCTGAAACACCCTGTATAAATAAATTCTCATGAAAACGCCTCTGTTATATTTTCCGACGATTTTCCTAGCGTTTTCCTAGGATTTATATTAAGGTTAGTGTAATACTTAAAGCTAGTAAAGTCGAAATGACTTAATATAGGAAAACAGTAGCAGCTGCATGTTGAAGTTTAAGTAAAAACACCATCGGGTAAAGCTATAAAACCCGTAATACGGCGGACTGAAAATTAAAGTCTATGAAATATGGTGCTTAAAATTTTAAACTTGCACCTATTCGTTGCATAATTTTTACAGTAATCGATTTATGCAATTGTGTCAGTAACTAATAATTATTGCTTTGTATTACAATATTACATACATGTCGACTAAAACTACTGTGATGATGTTGTAATGAAAACGACGATCTGTAAAAGAGATATCTTATTTTCACGTAATTCAAACATGTACAAACGTCGGCTATTACAGAAATATATTATTTCAGTATCCCTGTTCACATCACCGATGTGTATTGGAAAAAAGAACAGGTGTTTCGCTCCACTAGTCACAGACCTTTTTTAGGGAACAAATGAATTCAATAGACTTGTGCAGACACGCTCGACATCTCAATTTTCATTCATTTCCAAACACAGATATAGAAAATTGTATCAGACAAAGGAAGTTGAATAATTTTAAAAAATATGGCGTGAGAGGGGCAGATGTCATTTCATTCCTGCAATCAATAACCAAAAATATTCAACTTAAAGTCTAATAAATTAACAATATACTATACTTGGACAAATATTGCTTGAAAGTAATGGTTTTTTCAAAATATCATATATTTTTTATTATACAGGGTGTTCAAATTAGTAGGTCAAGCAGTTAACCACATATTCTTTGGACTAAAATGATGGGACTTTTCTTATACCACTTTTCATTTTTAAGCCCTATTTTCAAAATATAGTGTGTCAAAATTAAAATTTAAAGAATTATTTTTATCCGTCGTTTTATCTACAAAAAATATTCGGAAAACATAGGCGTCCTAAAAAAAAATAGAGGTCCATGAGTACTGCAAAAATACTTGAAAATTTTTTCACATAGAAAAGACCGCTCAACCTGTCAAATTGTTTTTGAAAAATTGAAATCGGTTTATTAGGACGACCACAGTAAATTTTTAAAGTTAACTCTTTTTTTTATTTTTAAACAATAAGATTACATTTATCAATTTGCAATTTAGTTTTTTTCAATAAGTATAATTTTAAAATACTATATTTCATTAATTAATTAATTATTTTTATTTGTATTTCTCTAAAATATTGTTTTTTAATTTGTTTAAACAAAAATTATTTAAATAATTATAATAATTATAACTAAATATATTCATATTCAGTGTTGAAATATATACGTAAACAAATTTTTTCACTGAAAATATGCAATAGCATGGGGTATAATATACAGTATATTTAATGCATAAATAATAAACTTTATTTATAATAAAAATATCTGTAAATTAGACAGTTGGCATTACGATATTCGATTTCCTTGGCTCGCGAGACATGGGATTAAAAAAAAGATCGAAATTGCTCCATTAGAAGCCGAGATAATGCAATTCTTTTCGTACCTCCGCATTTTGAACCTCCGAATTTAATCTCGGAGCGAAAGCTCCCTCCACCACTTTTCATGTTTTGAGTCACTTTTCGCGCGTGCGAACGACAGCTTTTCCCTTGATTTACCTATGTTGCCGTTAACTTATGGATATGAACATTTTTTCCAGCTTAGAACTAAAAAAACGAAGCCACTGGATCAAAGATTCAATTGTTTATAAATTAACGGTAAATGCCGATAAACTTTGACCGCTTATATCTCGAGAACCAATAAACGGAATTTAACTTTTTTAAAAAAAAAAAGCGTCTTTCCGAGTACTTTAAAATTATAATTTTCGAAAAAAACTAAATTGCAAATTGATAAATGTAATCTAATTGTTTAAAAATAAAAAAAGGATGTTAACTTTAAAAATTTACTGTGGCCGTCCTAATCAACCGATTTCAATATTTCAAAAACCATTTGAAAAGTTGAGCGATCTATTCTATGTGAAAAAATGTTCAAGTATTTAGATGCCTTATTTGAGGCTATGCAACTTTTTGAAAACTCGACGAAAACTATCGAACAGATTTTAATGAAACTTGGGGTATTGTTTTATTATACCCAAATTAGAATGCCCTCGGAGCAATTCAAAAGTTTTTAAAAAATTATCCAAAAAACTTGATTTTGCCTTTTTTTCATCAATTATTGCTATTTTGCAACATCGATAATAAATTTAAACATTTTTAACTTACAGTAGAGTAAGTACAAGACTTTTTTCCTCTTCAATATTCTTCCAAAATGCATAGGTTTCAAGATATAAGTAAAAAACTCTGATAAAATAGGTATTTTTTAAATTTTTTAAACATTTTTGCAATTTTGAAAATATTCGCCCAGATCTAGGGATCTACACTTTTATTATGTGAGTTGTACTGAAGGTACTCCAGCAATAAGAGTCCTTTTATTTTAGTTCAAAGAATATGTGGTTAACGGGTTTACCTACTAATTTGTAACACCCTGTATATTAAATTTAGTATGTCATTAGTTATTTTTAAAATATTTGTTTTCTGGGATTAAATAAATATCTACTCTACTACCAAACATTTTTTTGGAAAACATGCTTATCGAAAAGTTCTACAAATGTATTTATTGGAAGAAACTATAAATATTTACGTAATATTAAACACGTAATATTAGTCATTGAAATTTATCATGTAATTCCAAACAATTTTAAGACATACATTTCCCTAAAATTAAATGTTGTTACTCAATGAGCAACCACAAACAATTAACGAAGCATGTAGAGCAGAGCAGCATCAGCCATTATTGTGCATAATGTGCAAAACTGTACTTATCTTATCAACTTCGACGTCACCTGTTACATAGGTGTTGTATAATCATGAAAAAGTAATATTAACGGTCGATAGAAGGAAGCACAAAAAACAGGCACTAAGGTAGGAAATTCTGAAAGGAAGCCTAGTTAGTTGAAGATAGGCAGTTGAAGTGAGAACAGTGTGCAGATAGGTAGCAAGACGATCGGCGGGCAGTGTGACAAAGTAGTGTAAAATTAAGTGTTTAACCGGTATTAGTTAGCAGGTAATATTCTTTAAGTACTTTGTTGTTAATTGTTCTATGTAATCTTATGATTGTGATGGTTATAGATGTTTCATGATAATAATTCTTTGTATGTTTAGCTTCCATTGCTTTATGCTCAAGGGCATATATTTTTCTAAGGTAAAATTGTTATAATTATTATTAACGATTGCTCATTATTTATTTCATGTTAAAATATGTATATCGTCGTGGGCGCCCCCGACTTTACAATAATGACTCCTTTGTTTTACAGCTAACTTGTTTTTGTAATGATGACGTTGTTCGTAAAATATAGATGTCTCATGATAATAATTCTGTATATGTTTAACCTTCATTGTCTTACGCTTAGGGGCGTATATTTTTCTAATATAAAATTGTTACAATTATTATTTAAGATTGTTCATTATTTATGACATGTTCAAATATGTATTTTGTCGAGACCGCCCAGATAGTACAATAACGACTTCTTTATTTCACATTTAACTTGTTTTAAACAAGATCAGGTTGTTCTTTGATTTCTTGTGTCCACTTTATGTCACACGTCTATACGAGCCTTGTTGAGTTTACTAACATTTTCGCCCGTGCGGAACGAATCTGGATTAAGCTCGATTGCCTCCCGTATGGGACTCCAGTGTTATGAAGGATCTTCCGAAATCTCAACTATAGCTGGATTGCCTCCCGTATGGGACTCCAGTACCTTCCGGCTCTGCCGGCTAACTAACACCAAACCTCTTCAGTTTTACTTGGAAGTGTGTATGACTAATATGAGGTAACAGATGACATTTAGTGACACATTAAATGAGACAGGTCTTATTTATCATTAGCAAAGGTTCTTAATTTATACCTTTGGTTAGCGGTTGTTTTGTATTTATATTTGGGTGGTAAGAGCAACGATCGTGGGTTTCTCTGCCATGCTCTTTCCCCGCAGGAGCTCTAGGTGAGCCTGGCACTCTCCTTTTATGTTTAATGGTTGTTAATGTTTTTGTTGTTCTTTCTATTTGTCACATGTTTAATTTGAATTGTATGTAAATAAAGGTTAGGTGTATTTTCTCTGTTTTTGTTTTATATAATTAAACCATACATCCCCTCTACAAAGTTAGTAGCCAGCGCCTTCCGGTCAATAAAAAAATGGATACACACAACGTAGGTAGTCCTTATGACGATCACATGTTTTTGGCCACAACTACGTTTACTTATTTTTTGTCGAACCTAGGGTTGTTATACTACAATAAATAATGTGAGGTGCGAATTTGCATTACAATCAATGAAATTAATAGATTATTATCTGAATGAGGTTTGGAAAGTCATATGACTTCATAGTACGATATTTTTATGGTAGCTATTTTTACATGTTGGTCTTCTACAAGGGTGATATTAGGATTACAAAAATACAAAATTTTCTTGAAATATTAACTTCATATTATTTATATTTTGCATAACTATTCATTATTAGCGATTTCCTAGATATTGCTAGTGTTTGCTTCCTGCAATATAAACAGTTAGGAATCTTGTATTTGAAGTTAGATATCTTTTGCACGCCTATATTTTTGATATTAAAGAATATCATAAAAATGAAGTTAAACACTTTATATTGATGGGATTTTGTAGGAAAAAAGTATTTAACTTATTTAAATTCGAAATAATAAACAATGCATTTTTTAAATAGAGTGACCTGCCTCTTTACCTGATTTGACACTCCTAGATTTTTTTTAAGATCCAGAAGCTTCCCAAGGCAAAAGTTAAATTTGCTCATGAAATTTCATATTTATAAAAAGATATTTATATAAACATATACTGATTTGTTGTATATTTTTATACTTTGGAAAGTTTTTAATTTCAAGTGGGTCAACAAACCTGACAAATCAATAACCATAAAAATAACTCGATTCCAAGTTGGGGCGAAGTTTGTTCCATTACGACTATTATGGGAAATGCCCTTTATTTAAAAATAACTCTGCTCAAAACATTTAGGTGGGTATAAGAGCAGGAAGGTGTCATTTAAAATTTCATGAGGATGGATGGGATAATACCCTGAATTCTACCTGGCACTCACCGCATTATTTTCTACTAACACCCTTTTCACGTCCAAAACAATATCCCAATCAGTTTCGTTAGTTTCGTTACGAAAAAGAGGTCGTTACAATATAAAAATATGTAACTTGAAGATTCTGGAGAAACTAAACAAATTTACTATTTATATCGCTATTGGATCAAAATATAATAGTTTACTTACCTTTACCTAGAATTTTTATTAAAATAAAAACTTATTACTTGTAGATAAAATTACACACGACTTGTAAGGTATAATATACATGGTAGGAAAGTACCGATGGTCTATCTGAAGTTATGTGAGAGCGATAAAGTAAGCCATAGAAATCCAAGCGATAGAGAAGGATGGCTATAATGAAGGCGTCTCATAGTTACCGCCCGTTTCGCATTTCCACAAATAAGGTCCACTTCTTATTTGTGGAAGGGCGAAATGGGCGGTGACTATTAGACGCCTTAACTATACCCATCCTTGTCTATCACATGGATTTCTATGGCTTACTTTATCGCTCTCACGTAACTTCAGATAGACCATCGGTACTTTCCTACCCTGTACATGTGTCCTATTGTTCCTAATATCCATCGTGTCCTGAAGAGTAAATACTTTTTTATTACATTTGTAAGACATCATATTTTATAAAAATTCCTGCTTGTTCTCGAACTCTTTACAATGCTACTATTTTCTTCCATTATACAAGATTATCTAAAAGTCCCGGTACGGCAGAAATACTTTCGAAAAAAATTTTGGGAAAAAATATTTCAGACAAAAGTGTACGGATTTTTCCCTGGCTATCTGATGGTGACCTTGACTTTGACCTTCAAGGTTATTTGAAGGTCAAGTTAAGTTTTTAACTAGAAACCCCTAGTTTTTATTGCGGATTTGGAAAGAGCAGGAAATTTTACGTTAAACTATGACCTTGACCAATTTCTTGACCATGACCTTCAAGGTCAAATATGGGTCGAGTTCCAAAAGTTCCGGTGCGGCAGTACTCCCGAGCAATTAAGGCCAGGTGGTGTGTATACCCGACCAATTAAGGCAAGGTGTAGCTGCTCATTTTCGGGCGATTGAGAGAAACTACCTAGATATAGTATTTAATATAATCGTTGGATAGGTAGGAGAGGAACTATTGAGGGGCCACTTGACTTTTTTCTTTGGGGCTACATAAAAAATAAAGTGTACGCTGCTAAACCACGAGATTTAGAAGATCTAAAACAAAAAATAGTCATTGTTTGCGCTGTTATTACACCTGATATGATAAGGGGTGCAATTGAAAATTCTTATGTCCGTCTAGGAATCTGCCAAAATGCTGATAGAAAACATTTTGACCACAGGTTGTAAGCCTTGTCTTAACTGGGAGAGATTGTCAGTCATTCCTTAACTGCCCGGGATCGTTAGCCGTTACACTACAGTGACTGAAATTTTTTTAATTTTGAAAAATCTCTTTAAAATGACCTTCAAATACTGGTTCAAGGCCAAGAGCTTGATTATGGTCATATTCGTACATTTGTTTTTCAGTTCTTTCTAACTTATCAAAAAAATAATAGTTAATGTAAATAAATTAACCTGACTTTGACATGATCTTGAGGGTCATTGTCAAAGTCGTAGTCAAGGTCGTACTTGAAGATGAAATTTCAGGTCTTTTCAAATCCGTAAAAAATAGGGGTTATCAATGAAAAAACAACTTTGACCTTGGAATTACCTTGAAGGTCATTGTTAAAGTCATGGTCAAGACCATGTTTGGACGTAAAATTTCCTGCTCTTTCCAAATCAGCAATAAAAAATAGGGGGTTCCGTTTAAAAAACTTAACTTGACCTTCAAATGACCTTGAAGGTCAAAGTCGAGGTCAAATCCAAGGTAACTATCAGATAGCCAGAGAAAAATCCTTACACTTATGTCTGAAACATTTTTTTCCAAAATACTATCTTCGAAAGTTTTCTGCCGTACCGGGACTTTTGGATAACCCTGTATGTATATAGAAGGTGTGATTGTATAAGAAAAGTGCTTATTTTTTTTTAAATATCGAAGAATGTCACTAATTGTAAGAGATATTGGTGGGAAATCGAAGAGGATTGTAAATATGAAGCTTCAATTATTTAACAAGAAAAATAATTATCTCATATCATATCAGTTAAATGGCTAGAAAACACTTATGATTCCTGTAATTAAGCGAGAAACTGATTAAAAAATGATTAAATATTAAATTAAAATTCATTGATTTCTAGATCATAACATTTTATTGCATTTCCATGTTCAGATGTTGAATTATGAACGTTCTGTTGAGTTAGTTTAAATTTTGAAAGCTTACTTGGTATTACAGCCTTAGAATTCTAGATGTTTCCCAAAATTTCAACACCCTGTAAGAAATAGCAAGAATATAATACCATTTTGCAACGCCAAGTAGAATTTCATTATTTAAAATAACACTAAATTTGACATATGCACAATACACAGACTTCATAAATGATTATAAGCCACGGGATCCAAAGCTTAGGCAACCAACTTTGCACTATTGGCATTGTCAACTAAAAAATCCCTAAATCTTGACATCATCAATATCGAAATTTACAATTTACGATCTCCTAGAAGTCCCGATCTGAATTCAATTGATAATTATTATTTGTTAATCTGTTTCTGATATAATTACGAAGATCATAAATGTGTCATAATTACAACTATTGTGACTTCAATATATCCTAGTGACACCTTTCGATATTTCAAAATATTAGGGTACTTTCCTTGGGGTCACTCTAATTTTTTTTTTAAATGTAATGCCTTTTATATAAAATCATGAAAACGGTATCATTTTAATAGTTTAAGGAAAAGGAAGAATTTTTAGAAAGAGTGTTTTCTCACAAATTTAAAAAAATATAAGGTTTTTCCACTTTAGGACAAAATCGTAGAACATAACTGTATATTAGAAAAGTGTTAAATACGAAGCAAAGAGAAGACATGCAATTGAAAGTTAGACACTAAACTACTGTGCAATTTCTGGCATTGTTTTATAAAATCTAGTAAATTCGTTACCCAAAAAATTCCAGAAAGTTAAACAGTTAAAAATTATAATAAAATAAAAGAAATCACATGCAGATGAGTGGAAAAATTATGTCATTAAACATCATCTCAATTTCAAATTTTTAAAAGCAGCAATAACAGAAGATAATTTAAAACTGTTTTACAATCAGTTAGGTTGGAACTAATTAATAATTGTTACAGCCGAGAATTAACTATGAAATTGGAGGCAATCTAATTACATATTTGTTACTACAGTTACTTTAATTTGACATAAGTTATCTTTTATGATTTGCTGTTATCGTATCCTTTAACTTAATAGCCTTAAATTTGACCAATTTATTGCAACGTATAAAAAGTTACCACAAATATAGCAAATTGTGACAATTTGTTGAACAATGTCTCATATGACATGATAAATGTAAACGATAAATGTAAATGCAAAGTTAAATTTAAGATAAATTTACGAGCTTTATGAAAAAATATGAACATGTGGAATCATTCATAAAAGCAAGACATCAATTTCGGACTTTTTTGGGTAACACGGTCAACTAAACAAAAGCAAAATTTCATTTTGTGCCACTACGTATTGCAAAGAAAGGTGAAAATTTTCTAACCCGTTATTTTCCATAACAGCAGATGTCGTTGCAACAAGTCGTTACAAACAAATCCACATATCATCACGGTACATAGATTTGCACAAGAAACATCGAAACAGCACGGGAAAAGACACTTCTTAGTAACAACACATATCAACATCGAACCTTACTTTGTGCGAAAATCAGCTTCGAATCTGAACAAACTTGGTCGGGTTTAACTTTCGTTAGTCCACTGAACATAGCACATTTTTTAGGGGGTGATATTTTCTATAAGAACCACCGAGATGGGTTTGGGTAAATGTATTAGGTTACAACTAGCGAAAATGATTGTCTTCCCTGGTCTAACGAAAAAGAAAAAGTAGGGTAGGATTAGAGTAGTTTCAAAATCTAATGAGCCGCGAAATGCGTGAAAGGCGTGGAAGCACGTTGTGAAAACATTGAGTCAGAATTAGACCACGTGCCTCATTACAACCAGAAATTAACTAAGGCGTTCGGACATCAATAAAGTCAACTGGCGAACGTTCGTTATATTTCTATTGCTTAAATTAAAATAATAAAGAATAGGGCATTTTATTATGATATTTGTAATCGGATCAAAGGCTTGTTTACGCTACGAGAGCTCGAGATAGACTGTGAATAACGGATGTAATGTTTTAGGACGTAGAATAATTTAGGCGACGCCAACGTTCGGAATTATGTTTCTGCGCATATCAAGTTCAAAGCTCATAAGATTTTGAAACAACTCTACAACATAAAGATGTTTTTAAGCTTTACATTATAGGAAAGTAAATATATGATTATTATTAACGATTAGATATGAAAACAAGGAAGAAACACACTGTTTTAGCCATGGGTCGAAATTGTTCGGTTGTTTTTACAGCTGTCAAAAGAATAATTTGTTCCATAACTCCTAACATGTTTAATTTTCCCTGATAACCCTAGAAATAAGCGGCAAATTAGGAAGCAGCAGAATCTGCTTTGATATACGTTATAACATTATTTTAATTTGTTCGCTCCCTTTGAAAAATGTTAATCAAGTAAATTTCAGGCAAGGAAAAAGTAACACGGAAAAGACTGGGGTAAAGAGTTTAATGGGTAATGAGTTTTTTTGGTTAAACAAAATTTAAATGAAAATTTAATTTATAAAATAAGGTACATTATGATTTGTAATTCATTTTTTATCGAATTTTTATATTAATTTGCCTGAAACATATAAATGTAGAATGGTTTATGCTCTTTAAAAAATCCAGATGGTATTTATTAGAAGAAAATTACAAATAAAAAAGTTAATGTGAATATTAAAATCTAACATTAATATTTCATCATTTATTAATACAGTTAAAAATAACATAGGTCAACATTTAGTTTGAAAAAAAAACACTATACTCTACCTAGGTATCCAGGGGGTTTTGAGGTCGCTGATTCCGATGCCGAGGTCGATTAACTTCACTTCAAGTTCAAGGTCATTTGAGGCAGACAGATAAACAGACAAAAGTAGGCAGGTGAGCATTCGTAAAAAAAGTTTTACAATTTTTTTCATCTTTAACCTTCAAACGACCTTGGACATGACCTTATAGAGGTCAACCAACATCGAATTCAGACTCAACAACCCAAAAAAACGTATGAATTTTTTTACAATTAGTTTGACTTTCAAATGGCCTTGAACCTGACATAATAGAGCTTAAACGACATCGGCATCAGAATCAGCAACCACAAAAACCCCGGGGTACCTAGGTAGAGTTCGGTGTTTTTTTTCAAACTAAATGTTGACCTGTATAATCATCAATAACACCCTCTATGAGAACAATTTGATACTAAATTTAGGTAAATTCAAATTACATATACAATTATTCCTTCCTAGATTAAATGGCATTTTAAAAATTCATAGATTTAATAATTTTCCAAAAATTCCTTTACGCTAAATGTGACTGAGATACTAAAACAGAAAACAAAGGTTTTCAATGCACTGAATCAAATCTGACATCAGAATTGCTCCACCATGTCAGGTATTTGAGATACACTAATCCAGATTAATTAATCTGGGATCCTAACCCAAAAGTGCGAAGAACACGTATTTTGCTATACTTGAGGTTATGTTACAACGCGAAATAATTTTTCTGCTCGAAACTCGTTATAGTGTCTGAAAGTACTACTTTTCCTCTTCAAAATTCATTATGATTAGTTTGAATATCTGTTTTCGTGACCGAGAAATTGTTTGTTGAAATAGATTGATCAGTTCAGAGTATTCATCGTATTTTTGAAAATTTGCTTCACTCTTTCATCGTCTGGCAGAGACAGGTACGGTGACCATTTCATTACCAGGAAGAGGAAGACCACGAAGAGCTCGCACAGTTGAGGTTGAAGAATTTATTTTAGAAGCTGCTGATAAAAGTCCAAATCCAAACTCGGCAATTAGCCAGACAATTTAATACTAACCAAATGACCACCCGAAGGGTATTACATGAGCAACTCCTTTACCCTTATCAACGAGTTCAAGCTCTCACGCCTGCTGATTTTCCGATGAGAGAAAATTTTTGCAGATGGTTTATTCGGCAAATCACTAACCCAAGAATTATTACATCATTGTTGGCCACAGATAAGGCCAACATTTACCAGGAATGGTGTTCATAATTGCCATATTGAACACCAATGGACAGACCAGAACCCTCATGCAATAATTGAAGGCAGGCATCAAGTTCACTTCAGGATAAATGTGTGGGCAGGTATTATAGGAGACTATCTAATTGGTCCTTACATTTTTCCACAACGTCTTACAGGAGATATGTACTATAACCTTCTTAGTAGTTACATTACTGCAACTTCTGGAAGATGTACAATTAGAGACACGGGCTAATTTATGGTACATGTAGAGGGTGCCCCCCCCCCCTCTTATTTCCATCGAGCTCTACACATGATCTTCTTAAATATCCCAACAGGTGGATGAGCAGAACCAGTTGCTTGGCCTCCACAATCTCCTGACATTACTCCTATGGATTTCTATCTGTGGGGCCATCTGTATATGATTTGCCAATAGCCCATGAAGATATTCTTCGACAACGTTTAATGAAATCCAGTGACAGAATTTGTAATTATCTGGAATATTTCAACGGATACGCTTAAATATGATGCGACGTGCCCGAGCCTGTATACGAATAAAACATTTTTCTTAGAAATGTTCTGAAGAGAACCTAGTCTTCTCATCGTACCTCAAATAATTGGAGAACGAAGGCTCGCCCAAAAAAAAGTGACATTACACTTTTTGCTCTAAAGGGAACAAGCAATTTAGAAATTCACCAACATTTTTTTAGTCAGTGGCGTAGAAATATTTAAGAAAAAAGGGGTCCGGCATCCCAATATCTCCGCTACTGGATTACACTCTTAATCATTGAAAGCTTCAGGTTATGAGGGGTATATAGTGTAGTATTCATACCAAATTTGGGAATATTCCCTCCTTCCATTTTGAAAATATTTGAATTTTTTTTAACTTTTGAACATCCTGTATCTCACCAAAGAAGCACTTTAGGCAAAAATTGGATATGAAGTACTAGTACTAATTTTAAGTGTTCTATCTGCTGGCGAAGTTTGTAAGCTTATTTTTGTTACATCCTGTATATTTGGGCAAGCTACTTCACCCAAAACCTGAAAAAATATGATATTGAACTCTTTTACTTTGATATTTTTTCTGAAAAAAAGTAAATTTCATTGGGAGAGTAATCTTGTATTCGTACGCCCCGAATTTTTCAACTGTCCAGTCGTTCTAGAAACAAAGAGACCTGTTTCGAGCTCGCTTGGTCGTTTCACGATTAATGAGCATGTCCTCCGCTTCATTTTTTCATCCATTCAGATTTTTTTAGTGGCTTTTTGTGTGGATTTAATTTAATTTAAAGTGGCGTTCGCATTAACGAAAATTCTCACCGGAAAAATTGTACGCTGCTGATGAAATATATGCTACACCATGAAAATATACAGGAAATGAGATAATCCACTTGTGTGTTTCAAATATATTAATATGGAATAAAAGTGTCGATAAAATATGTTATTTATATTTTAGAGAGTATTTATCAAATTTTAAATATTTCCATCATGATTTTATAATGCTGTATTGTTATCGGTGTTTCCAATTTGTTTTATTTGTATCGACAAAATACTTTTGCTTTGAAATTGCTCTGTGTGAATTGTACACAGAAACGTATTCAACATCTAGTTTTAAAAATGATGCACGATTCGCCTTTATGGCATGCGGTTATACTTAAAAATATTTAAATATAATTTAAAAATATGTGATTACGTATAATCATCCAATTATATTTTGCGAAATTTTAAATTCGGTCAATCAGCGCCGTATTGTACTGAGAAAACGCCACCTTGATTAAAATGCCGTTAAAATTTGACAGCGATGAAACTATCGCCAACTTTTTGGAAACATTTAAAATAATATCGAAATCTCATATCGAACATAAAAAATATAAGCGCTAGTTAAAAGCAAAAATGCTTTATTTAACGATATAATTTGCAATTAATTTAGATATTATTGTATACAATTTTTAACAACTAGTAACATTATATTAAGATGTATTCGCAGGGGGCATGACTCGACAGCCACGCTAGATCTTGTTTGTTATCATAGCAACTGGTAATTAGTGTCGTCGCAAATTAGTGTCGTGGTTATTGTGTTAATTTAGAAATTCAACGGTCTGGAAACGCCGAAACCGGTCAAATTGACAGAGAAATTGGAAGTGTACCCCCTAAAAATACAAAGAAGATACATGTCAATTTGAAGACAATTAGATGTATTTTATGATGAAAAAAGTACATATACCTTAGAAACAAAGTCAGTGGAATGCCTTGCAAATATTAAGAAAGATTACGGTTTCAACGTGAAAAAAACAACTAATTATGAAGATGCCTAAGTGACTATGTGAAATATTACAGCAAAACAACCACAACAATTTTATACGGAACCTTAATATTATACAGGGTCGGAAAGTCCCCATGGTTCATCGGCCGTTACGTGAGAGCGATAAAGAAAGTCATAGAAATCCGTGCGATAGAGAAAGATGGCTATAATGAAGGCGTCTAATAGTCACCGCCCATGTCGCCCTTCCACAAATAAGATCCATATTTGCTCAGAAAGAAATGAGGATTTCAAAAATGATTCTTACTAAAAGAAAAAGTAGTGGCGTAACATATTTTACTTCAAATATATTCGATACAAAACCTGTACAGACGCCACTGACTAAAATAATAAAATTATTTGTACATCATAAAATGCTTCTCGATGAATAGAAGGCGTGTACCAAATTTGGAAAAATATCTAGGGTAGGTAATACCAAGGTTATAAAAAAAAATGTTTTCTTCATAAAACTTTAGCATCCTGTAGATTAAAAGTTTTTTAGGACATATGTTCATATGAAGTTTTTTTTAAATTGGACCCAAGAATAACCTCCTTAAATATTGGCACGTTATTAAAAAACACCCTGTATAACTAATTATAACATGAACACTTACAGTAACCAAGAAAAACTAGATATGATTTTAATTTATGGAGAGGGCGAAAGAATGCTAAAGCTGCCAAGTATTTATACCAACATCGTTTTCCGCAGAGACAACTTCCATCAGATAAAATTTTCGGGAAGTAAGCCAGGAATTTGGAGGCAGATGGAAGTTTTCAAAAGAAATCCAGAAGGGCAAGGAACGAAGAACGAAGATAAAGATGTTAAATAGCCTGCTAGATTTCCGGATCTCACTCCTATATATTTCTTTCTTTGGCCTTGCCTAAATGACATTGACGACCTTAAAAACAGAATAAAAGTAGAATGTCGGAGATTAAATGAAGAAACACTACAATGTGACCCTTACATAGGGAGTAGTGATAAACAGAGCTATTATGTGTTTGGACGCAAATGGAGGTCATTTTGAACATTTAAAATAAGGATCGTTTTAAATTGTTGCATTATTATCGTATTAAAAATAAAATATCTTACTTTAAAAAACATCATTTTTCAGAATAAAGTTGCGAAAAGTAGAGTTAATCTTTTTTGCTATTTTTCTAGCAATAGTTCTAATGAAACTATAGACTTCCTTACATAGCTGAACGCTGAAAAAAAATATATCTTCCAGAATTGATAAAAAAATATATAGTGTGCCATTTGAACAAAAACAGTTGACTATAGCAATTTTGATATTTGTTACAATGGAGACTATCTAATAATGTCATTTGATAGAGTCTGAGTGGCGATTTAAAAATATATAGGGATACAGGGCCGCGAATACCAAACTGAATCACCCGGTATATCTTGCAAGGCTTTATCGAAAATTAAAATCTAAAAGAACAGATAACATAATCACAAAAACAATTTTTCTACTGCCCAGTAGATTCTGAAAAAAGCAGCGATACGGCTTAGTATAAAAATTGGCCTAAGCATAGAAATGAATTTTCTAAGCGGACGAGAGAATCTGCAAAAAAGTTGGATTAGATACTACGAAAAATAAAATAACGAATCATAGCACAAAACTTGCAAAAATAATCTTTTTACAAAATGTTTCTCCGACGTCTCGAGATATAATGAATAATTAAGTACATGGAAGAAAAATTTTAATTCTAGTCCAGTTCCAATTCGTTGCGAAAAGCGTATGTTAATTAGATTGATTATATAGAAACGTTGGAACAGAAATCTGTTTTGAGAATAAACAATATTAACAGAAGCTCTCGAATCAATCCAATCTTTGCCGTAAAGAGATGAAGCAAAGTGGTTTGCCCTGGATTTTATAAAAGCAAATCAGAAGTCAAAATTCGATTTGCAATGGAAGCTGAAAGCGACTGTTTTAGGTTGAAAATTAGAATTTCAATTTTAAATGCGAGTGTTTAAATATCTAAACAATAAACAGATCTTTTCCAACTTTTGAAATACACAGTAATAAGCAATAAAAAAACCTGGCAACGGCATTTAACTTTGCCCGGTTTAAATTAGATCCGAGCGATTTTCGTGAGACATTTTTGTATGAGTTTACTGGAACTCGGAGAATTTTTCATTCGGGCAATTAACGCTCTTAAGTCATGGACAGTTTAAATTAAATAAAAGTTTTTTCTAATCAAATTAATGAACAAACGCGTCACAGGTTTGGATCGTATAATGAGAACTGTAGGTAAGTTCAAGAGTTACTATAGAAAGAGAAAAAAACTTAACTTTTCTCTTAAAATTAAATATACACTAAAGCAAAAAATTAAAGGGTCAAAAGAATTTCCGAAATTTTTCCGTTATATTTGACAGACTGTATTTAGGTGAAAAATGGTCGTATCGGGAACTAAAAGAAAAGCATATTGAAACTCTAAGATTCTAATTTTTAAATCTTTCGGTTGAAATTTTTTAGGAGCTTTTTCTTTTTTTTTCCACGGACATGGAAAAATTTTTTTCAGCTAAGCCATTGCATGGATCAGATAGTTTGTTTATTCAACTTCAATTTCCTTTTTTTTTTTAAATTTCGATACGACCATTTTTCATCAAAATATCGGGCTTTTAATGGAAAAGGATCCTCTTGTCTTCAATCATCGATATCTCGGCGACAAATGGTCGTACAGATAAAAATTGAAGTGCAGTTTCGAAAACTGGAATAAATTTCCTATAACACGCTGCCGCAACTTTTCTGAATTTTTTTTTTGATCTTTTACGCGGATTTTAAAAAACAGGAAGAAAAGGGTAATTTATGGTTTCTTAGAAAATTGACGGTTAAATTAGAAGTATTTATATATATTTTAATATTTTATTTGAATATTTTAGCTTATTATAAATATGTATTACAAATATTGGAATTATTTTATATTTTCATTACACGCAGTCAAGAATGGTGAAATAAAATTTTAACTGTAAATATACATATTTGTGTAGACTCGTGTATGTATATTTTTAACATAAAAAACATTTTGTATTATATTGTAATGAAAACTATGTAATATTGTTAAAGCAAACAAAGCAACTTGAACTAATATGATTTTAATGAAAAACCTCCTGTTTTTTCACTGTATAAAATGACTATAAAATATCGGGTGTCCCAATATTCACAATAATTTATTAAAAATCCCTTAAACCCATACCATAAGTAAATGGAGAGTCTAGAGCTTTTTGTCCAAAAATATGCCCAGGGTTCGATACGTGAATTGCGTGATTAGGCGTAAAATGACTTGCCATAATTTAGGGCTTAAGAATATCTAAATTTCCGTAATTTCTGCTTAAAGTACAGATGTATTTAAAAAAAAATTGCTACGATTGGATGCTCATTCTTTTGTAACAATAATTTTGTCTATAAATATACCAAACAATCCCACTGTGCCACGCCTTGAAATAAATAAGAATATTTTTCTTAATACTGTCCCATTTCTCTCAAATGCATAAAATTTTATAAAATCATCAGAAAAATGTACATACTATATTTTAGAAAATTTGTATTTAAACTTTCACACTATAATTGCATATTGTAAGTAGCTGTCAAATGTAGTAAAAAAAACATAAAAGGATTTTTTCTATTAATTTAACATATATCAGAAATGTACCCGATTTTAACCGAAAAATAATTATTATTTGCTATATAGGGTATCCCGAAATAATTCACCAAAAATTCATTGGCTTAGATAAGGATCTTTAAATTTGAAAAATATATAGATTTTCTTTTTACCACTTTTTACCTATCATTCCTTATAACAGTGACATTATTTTACGTATCTGTACTCTAATAATAATTTCGTAGGCACGTGATTAACAAAAGCACAATCAATAATATCCAAAATTTAATTTATGTAAATCAGAATTTTTAGTCCAATCTAAAGAGTATAATTATCATTGATCGAGAGCAGATTTTCCAAATGAAAAAGTACAAGTGGAAATATATTGGCCTCATTATCGCACACCTTTTTTGAGCCGTCTGGGGCATTTGCGTAAAAGCTTTTCCTAATAAAACTGCCTGGAAAACTTTTTAGGTGATTCTTTTCACTCATAGATCAAGAAACGATAATTTTATTAAGAGATACGCCGAAAAGTTGCCCGATATATAAAATTATGAAGTTCAGACAGTGTAAAAGACACAATACAATGTAATTTATTAACCACAGACGCTTTTATTCTTTGTTACTTTACCAGACAATTTTAATAAAAAGTAGGTCTGTCATACCTACAAATTTAATGCAAATAATATAAAAAAATGACTAATTATTACTTTAAGATGTTAATTTTTCTCTCGGGAGAAAAAATAATAAACATATTGTTAAAAATATAAAAAAAAAAATTTCATAATTTGTTTGTGGCTATTTAACTTAGGTAATAACATTTTTTTTATCGCTATAATTGACGATAAATTCTAGAGTACTGTTTGATTTAATGTTTCATCCATATTCAAATCTTTTATCTAACAGCACAATCCAGTTTTATTGTCTTTAATGTTATCCTGACGAAAACTGTTCTTGAAATTAGGTCTACATTTTCAAATACTTTAAATGCCCTTAAAGATAACGTTAAAAATGTAAATGCAATTCATTCGAAATTAAACATATTACTGAGTTACTTTTATTTTATTCTTTTCTTCTGAAACTCATTATCTCCCTACGAAAAAAGGAATACACTCCAAATTAAGGGAGACTACTTTTATTGTAGCGGTAATAAAAAAACTCCGTAAGTGGCTAATAATATCAAACAATGGGTAATTGAAAATGCATGATAAGATCGTTCGCAGAGAACGGAGATTACTTGGGGATAACAAAAGTTAACTGAAGAGAACATTAGTCTTTTTATGAAGCTTATGGAGTAGTTAGGACTCAAATTTGGGGCACGACAGATATCAAAATGCAGCAGAAACTGTTACAATTAGATTTTGGCATTATTTTTACTCCTTTAAAATCCCGAGCCTAAGTGAAATCTTCATTTGATGTAAGCATTTATTAATAGAATATACAGGATGTTTTATTAAGAATGAAACTTAATACGAGATTCTTTAGTTAAAAACAGGGAGATCTCTTTACAGTCTATAGAGTGTCAAAATTTCGAAGATAAACACTTACTAGAAGTATTTCAATAATATAATAGCTTTACAAAAATTGTTTCATTATTTTAAACCTTATACTAGTGTCTCGTAAGAAAAAGTGCAGATTATAACTCTAACACTAACATTTTTGGTGGAACGGTATTTTTTACTTTATCATGTATAGAACTTTTTTCCAAGCCCAACGATCATTAATGGTCTTGATTTTTGCTTCCGCCTTTGCCAAAGAAAAATACGCAAAATACTCGTTAATATTAATTTGTGCCCTACAACAAAATTATGAAATGTGCCACGAAATCAATCAAATCTACATAGAGATAAATGTCATTTAAGGTAAGAAACATACTATTACCATGTGCGTGACAGCACGTTACATATGTTTCTGCTTTTAACTTTCTACATTAAATTTAATATCGTGAAATTAACACAAAAATCATGTACATTGTGTATGTGGTAAGCGTGCCTAGGAAAATTTTGTTATTTTGCAGTTTTACAGTGAAATATAACATGGAAAATCTTCAATATATAAAGTTCAGTTCAGTATAATTTTCTTTAATATTGCCCCTCATCAAATTATGAAATTTATCAGGAGAATTTACTATATTTATATAATTTAATTTATAAAACTTGTCTTTACAGTTTAATTGTATTTTTATACAGTGTGTCCCCTAATGGGGTACCGCACTCTTGTAAACTTTTTTATTGTTGATTTTTCGAGAAAAAGTTATTCTTGATAAAAAGTTTTGCTTATCTTGGGAAGCCATGGGCAGTATTCAAATGTCTAATAAAATATACAAATATCAAATTAGAATTGGATTTAACAACAACAATGAAGCAAGTCCTATTCAAATTGTAAACCTCCGAGTAATACAAATTTTTATAATATTTTTCTAAATTGATTGTATACAGACAAGATCAGATCTCCTAATATATAGGGTGTCCGGAAAGGTCATGTCAAAAATGAAGGGATATACAGGGGAGGTCAAAATAGTTGTAGTACTTCATAAAAAAATTCTTATAGGGCTTCGTTGTGGAGTTATTCGCCTTCAAAGGAAGAAGTTTGAAAACCAAATTCCAATTATAACTTCTAAGTCCCTCCATTTAAATTGATAAATAAATCTTTGACAGCGTAGCCAAATTTGGAATTTTTCTTTCATAGTTAGATTCCTCTCTCACTTTGCTTAAAAAATATACCGTATATCAGTCGATATCTTGTACCGTTTTTGAAAAAATCAAATTTTATTAACAACTTACATGTATTATATCAAAAATGCGATATTAACATTTTTGTAACAAATCCTGGTTCCTTTGGAAATTGCAAAACACTTTTTTGATAAAGTATAACCAAAAACTAACATACTAAATCATAGCCGGTTATAATTAATGGTACAAATTAAAAATTCGAATTGAAATACAAAGAAATAGGTATATTTTGAAAATTTACAATATTTTGAAAATTCCTTGTTATAAATTAAAAATGTTATATTCAAAATATTATGGCTGTAATTAACTTTTCATAAGTATAAAAATAAAAAAAAACAATGCCGTACATTTTAGTGTGTAGTGTAGTGGATTTTACATAGCTGATAATAGTTTTCATTAAATTTTTACTACATTTTTAGGTCAATAATATAGGACATTTACAAATTTTCATCAGAAATATAACATAAAGAATGAAAATTGCAAGGCCGTACATATTTATTGGAACAATTTTCCGAAACTGTATAACTCAAAAAGTTTTATCCTAATGTCAAGAGAAATTTAATTTATACCGTAAACATTATGATGGCATTGTTTTTAAGTCAAAAAAAATTGTGTAGAGAATCGAGAAAATATTTTGAGAAATTTAAAAACTTAATGACGTGCGTATTATTTTTAAATAAATATAATAATAAACAATTAATTTTTATTTCAATATTCATGAGAATTCATATATAAATACTTATATTTAAACAGTGATATGTTTTTAAGTAACGGTACCCTCGCATTTACATATTTGCAACTTCTGTTACAATTGTTTGAACAATTTATTTATGCAAAAATTGTGATGAAGCCATTGGCATGTTTAAAATTAGTAAAAATAATTTAAAAGTGCATTTGTTACAAAAACAACTTTAAGATTGTCGGTTATAAACATGAATAAAACTACATAAAAATTTACACCCCGAAAAGTAAAAAGAGACAGAGAAAGATGTTTCGATGGCCAGCTAGAATCTCGAAGCGGTAATTTTAATTTTAAAATAAAAATAATTCCAAATTTTTTAAAAAATATTCGAATGCAATTTTTTTTATTGATTTTTTAATAATAATTTTTTGGATTTTGAAAAAATTTTACTTATGTACTTGTGAAAAAAAAATAATATATAAGCTTTTCAAATGCATATAATTAATAATTTTTATATCGTCCTATGGTTTTTTAACGGCATATTACTTAAAAATTATTTTACATCTTAAATAATGTTAGGAACAATGCCGACCATTTTCGGCCATCGGAAACCATAAGGGTCTGAGTATAGGGGTTTGCATCCGGGGTTTGTCACTCCTGTATCGACAAATATGTACAGCATTACTGAAAAATATTTCTATATGATATTGTAAGTCTTATTACAGAAAGGCCGTACAGTAGTAAATAATTTGTATTAAGGAGAAAATAGTAGCAAAAATAAAATCAATTCTTGCAAGTAATACTTATTTGCAAAAATATACCTATTTCAAGTCATTTAGAACTACTTTTTTGTACGGCTTTTTGTTTTTGTTGATTATTGTTGTCAGTATTAACAAAATATATTAATGGCGTACGAAAATTTTTTACCGTGAAATCCTACTCTTCAGAGGGAAATTAATTTTCGTATAATAAGCACATATTTCATGAAAAATGTACGGCATGGCCAAATATGTAATTATTTTATAAAACGGAATTAAAATTAGTGAATTTGATGCTGGTTCAATTCACCCCCCATACGCTGCTTACAAATAGAGGGTTGCACCCTGTATTCCTAACCCCTGTATCAGCACTTGTACCAACAAAAATTGACGGCACAGTTTCTAAAGTTATTGCTAGATGTGATAGTATTTATTTGTAAGTAATTCATGCTGGGTCAAATGATCCCTTGAAAATTTCCGATGGGCTTGTAGTTTATTCCATGATATTTCACAAGATAAATTCGTTGCTCCAGGATTAGCATTATTAATAAGAGTTATTCGGTGGGCAGTTAATGAAAATAAATATGTTGACTTTGACGTTGATGAAGAAATATCCATGGTAATTATATGGTATGTAAGATAGTTAAAAATTTCGGAGACTTTTTATTTGCAAAATGTGATTATTGTTATTTTCTGACTAAACCCCGTATTTAAGCATTTCTTGAGTTCTCGAACAACTCTGTTAAATAGCTACAGTTTTTAACGAAAACAAAAATTAAAGACACTTTGCTTAGGGAAAATTTCACATGTTGAAATATTTTGGACGTCCTGTATATGTTCATATGAACATGGGTCCGGAAATGCTTCCTAAGGGCACAGGGACCCATTGAAGAGGGAGGAATGGAAATCATTTTTTTGCCAATATCTCTCAATCGCGTTGTGATAAATTAATGAAATTTGGTATACACAGCTAAATTTTGATGAGCAATTTGATGGACTAATCCATTTATTTCCACAAGGTCCATTGGGGTGGGTACGGGGGGGCCCTTGGTACTTTGCGTGTGTAACTTTTTCATCTTTGACTTTTTAACAAATTGGACAGCAAATTCCGTTTTCCCGAACTGTTTTACGTTAAAAAGGTACTCTTGTTTCAAATCGTTATCTTTAACGGTTTCTGAGAAAATCGCTCTTGAATTAATCCCACTTTGGTCAATTTCATAGTAATTTAAACAAAAAAAAATATTTTGTTTCAATTTAATCTAGTTTTAATAAAAAAATAATAATAAAAAATTAAATTAAATAAAAATTAATCCTTTAAATGGAAAAGAGAGGAAAGGAAAATTATTATTATTATTTTTTGTTTAAATTACTATGAAATTGACCAAAGTGGGATTAATTCAAGAGCGATTTTCTCAGAAACCGTTAAAGATAACGATTTGAAACAAGAGTACCTTTTTAACGTAAAACAGTTCGGGAAAACGGAATTTGCTGTCCAATTTGTTAAAAAGTCAAAGATGAAAAAGTTACACACGCAAAGTACCAAGGGCCCCCCCGTACCCACCCCAATGGACCTTGTGGAAATAAATGGATTAGTCCATCAAATTGCTCATCAAAATTTAGCTGTGTATACCAAATTTCATTCATTTATCACAACGCGATTGAGAGATATTGCAAAAAAATGATTTCCATTCCTCCCTCTTCAATGGGTCCCTGTGCCCTGAGGAAGCATTTCCGGACCCATGTTCATATGAACTTTTTTACTTAGTTTTGATCATAGAATCGGCCTGTTCAGGGTTGGCAGCTAATTATGAGACACCCTGTATATTCCATGTAATTTAGCCGAATTCTTTTTTTGCTGTGTAGTACCTTTTTGCTCCGATGGTCTTGCTTCGACCACTGGAATCGCCCATTAAGTTACGTCCTATTCTCAGTAAAACATCCTGTATATTATGAGATACGAGATTTTCTCAGACAAAATTTTTCTATTTAAAAAACGTGTATCGGATACATATCATCAATTTTACGCTACTTAGAGGGCTCTCCCGTCCCGAAAATTTGTCACATTTACAAGCGAAACACTGTCGGACACGTCCCGCGGAACAACGTGTTGCATTAATCATCTTTGAAGGGCATTTTTGCCGGCCCCGCCGCCTCTAGAGACGTCCCGAGCGTACAGGATCCGAATCAAATAAGACCGTAATTAAATTAGAGCATATCCAAGGATACAAAGATAGGTCTCTCGGTTTGCAATAATAACCTACGTAGCAATACGGATATAGCTTATCCCGGGAGGTCCCACGGGGATATATCGATTTTTGTCATTAAAATTGTCTTCGGCCATAAACGACGGCGGTATACAGGGCGGTTACATTTTTATTGATCGAACTGAACACTGAAAGAAATGCGCTTTGTTCATTATTGGAATAATAAATGGTATATCGCATATTACATGTCATAAATAAACAAGTAAATATTGGATATAACATTCGCGTTGCTAACATAAATGTTCATCATGAAAGAAACAAATTCGTTTAAAATTCAGGTAATTATTTTGTGGAAATACGCAGAATTTTTAATTGCGGATTTATTGACATAAGAACATTGTATACAGGGTGTCTCAAGAACATACCGGGTATCCCATTAAGGTCTTCAACCGGCTGTATGTCGGATTTGTCCTATAGATTTCGGAAAAAAAAATTGATGACTAATATGGCTACTAGAAATTCAATAAAATTATTTTTAGCTTCTAATTTTGGCCGCTAGAGGGCGCATTTCTAAAATAAAAGTAAAGAACTGCTTTATTTTTAAAAATCAAATGGAAAGATAGGTACAACTTGATGTTTTTGAGATCTTCTGCTCATTCCTCAAAATTTTTGTGGGAAAAATTTTGCACCATCTTAAAAAATAAAGGAAGGGGGGTGAAATTATTTCCTACGACAAAACGTAAGATAACTCTGGATTACGTAAACCGATTTCAATGAAGTTGGGCTTGTTGAAAAGGCAATTTATTGCTTAATCATAATCTTAAATTGAACTTCAATTTAAAAAATAAACAAACCTCGATTACCCCTGTTTTTCAAATAAAAGTTTGATCGATTTTTTTTATTTTATGGTGTTTTTACACAAAAAATAACGAAAAAAATGCCGCAAGCCGGAATCTTGTATCTTCTTTCAAATTGAAGTTATTAACAAAAGTTTAGTTAAAATGAATTTTTTGAGGAGTTAAAGAAAAATGCGTTGTTTATTGCAACATCCAGTATTTATCTGCATAGAATACCGAGCACCTCATAAATTATTACTACTGGTCTTCCTTTAGGTAAATCTCTAAGGTGGCCGTGCTCGGCAAATATCAATTCAATTTTGCCAGTTGTGACAGTAGATCTAGTAATTGGAGGTCGATCAGGATGAACTACATTAAATAAATTACACACTTCTTGTTGAGTACGTACTCTATCCCCAAAATCAATCATCATAAGTACTTCGATACGTTCTTTCTGATTGTGAGATAAATACATTTTTAAAATAAAACATAACACTGACCAAATGACACTGACAAACTAAATGCCGGTGATAGTTTGGTTATTATTGTCGAAAAATACTACATCAAAATGAAAAACGATTAATACGAAACGAAGATAAAATGTGGCATACCAGCGTTATTTTTGTTGGCTTTTAAAAAAATGTTCAAGGTTGTTCAATTTAAACATTTTATTTCATTAATTGTTTGTATTTCAAAATATCAATTTTCAAACGTCATTATTACGAAAACCGCTGATTTTAGAGATATGGTGTGTTATACAAAGACTGTTCAGAATTTTCCGTACAATTCAAAAGTGGCATAATATACAGGGTATTCCATTAAAAAAATCAATAATGACGTATATTTTTCATGAGACAATTACATACATTACATACAATTTTCTTATGTCAAAAAATCCGCAACTAAAAATATTAATCGATGTGTTCGAGCGTTTTTTTTTTTTCACAAAATAATTACCTGAATTTTAAACGAATCTGTTGGTTCCATCATTAACGCACTGTAGAGTGACCAAAATAGAATAATTTTGAAAGGGATACGTTTTGTTATTAAAATTTAGTTGAATATTTTCAATTTTCCAATTTTACCAGTGTCGTAGAAAAACCAATTCATGAGTGTTATTGTCTGTGGGGCCATAATCTTCTACAATACGATAAAACTAAAAACGTGAAAGTACTTTTAATGAACCTGTTTTTCCTTCGAAAATTGACAATCTGCTTTTGCAAAAGTAAATATTGTTCAAATATAAGTAGCCTTGTTTACGTAAATGTTAATAAACCAATGTTTATTAGATATACTTTGTCTGACTTTATGAACGCGAATCTGCGAAAACATGAATGAAAAATGCTTTTTATCCGTGTGGAATTCCTCATTTATCTCTGTTTGCGGAACAAAGCGCGCGAAGGAATCCAATCCAATAAAAACAAGGACGAATATTTTCTTCGCATTAATTTCGCCCCTCGCCATCGCTAAAAACTTTCCCGACTTAAAATATTCATCATACCACAGAATTCTACATTCACCTTCTCTGAATAATTAATATGATAATTACAATAATGTGTTTTCACTAAATATATGTCAAATGTTTGCTTTACAACAAATAAATTAGACATGTGCTATTGTTACGAATTCTGACATATACGATATTTAAATTCTAAATAAACATTCTTAGATACAGTCGGTACATAATTCCAAAAATTTTATGACGAAAAAACAGTTTATAAAAACAATATGTCAAAAATGATTAAACTTTTATTATAACGAGAGTAAGCAGCGGTACACAACTTAGAAGCAATCTGCAAGT
This sequence comes from Anoplophora glabripennis, assembly GCF_000390285.2. Taxonomy (NCBI): domain Eukaryota; kingdom Metazoa; phylum Arthropoda; class Insecta; order Coleoptera; family Cerambycidae; genus Anoplophora; species Anoplophora glabripennis. The sequence goes on from NW_019416928.1 coordinate 652,653, forward strand.
AGTGGATGATGAATCCAATAGAGAGGGTGTCCCAAAATTCACGTAAAAAATAATCTTAATAGAAAACACAAATTTTTAAATATAAATTGCACATTTTTTTATTGATTCATAAAGTATACAGTATAAGGTTATGTATGGAATACTACGTTGTGTAAATGGCCTCGACCACTTTGCTGGCACATACGCACTCTTTTGTCGAAATTTTCCATAACCCTTTTGCATAAATGCAACTGAATTTCGTTGATACAGCACTCAATTTCCTCCTGGATGATCGTGGTTGTCGACATAAACCTTAGACTTCAAAAACCCCTAGCAAAAAAGTCCAAAAATGAGCTGAAGATGATTTTGTTCGAAAAATTAGCACCCACTTATTCCATAATCCATTCAATGAACTCTCTTCACCATGTTTAATCAGTAGGCTTCAGTTCTCGAGTTAATTGGACTTTGTAAACATGAAGATGCAATTTTTTAGGAATACGCTGTAGAGAGCTTCTTGAAATGTCTAATGGGGTCATTTAGTAAATTTTCAAAAACGTTCTCTGTATACACAAAGTATTGCTCATGATTAGGCTATCCTAAAAATTTCAACTCAATCCGTTGAGTGGTTTTCAAGCTATATGATTTTTAAAATGCGAATATTTGTCTCAGCCGTAACAATGCAATGACGTCACCGCATGGGACGGACAGCCGGTTTGGCGCTACTTCCAGATAAGTTTCTGCATCTACACATGTTTTAGCGTTTGTGCGTATTAAATTTAAAAAATGGAAGCAAATCTCGTAAAAGCAGATTCTTCTAATTTGCCAGAAGTAGGTTTGTTAGTGTTTATGGATATTTTTAATAAAAACCACGACATTATCAGTGCTGAGATGAGAGGAGTGAAAATGTAAAAGTTACGTTTCAATAACGCGTAAAGCTTCTTTAAAGTACGTTTGTAGCGAAAGTTGTTTTTGTTTAATAAGAATAGTAAATAAGAATAATGAATTTACGTTTAATTGAACTAAACCGTTTCAAAGATTTACCTAATCAAATACAAAATTCTTATTACTATTTTTATTCCCATGGAAATTACATAAAATCTACCTATCTTATAAATATAGTAAAATAATATTTATTATGTATTTTTATATAAATACTTAGTACCTATAAGTATTTGTATAATATTCACAAAAAAATCAACAATGGAAAACACAAGTGTATAGTGTTTCTAGAGTATACAAAAAATTAGTTTTGTTGCTTTCAAAATAAGTAATTTTTCAAATAAAAGATATTAAAAAAAATCAAAGTAGAGACTAATAGACTATTGATTTAAGATCTGCACGACAGAATTACGGCGACATTATTATTTTCTTAGTCTTCACACTAGTGCTCTCATAGTGGGAAACAATACAATATTTGTAATTTTTCTGTTCTGTGTTCCATATTGCTAACAAAGTTCGGTATCTTAACAACGCACTCAATCGAAACTTAACAGGCGACTAAAACCCGATAACCCTATTACCCGACTGACTGACAACACACGCAAGCATGCGGGTTCCCATGCGATGACGTCAGACCCGCCGATTCAGCGGATACTCAGCGTGCCAATTTATGATTTTTTTTTAGGGGTAGGCGATATAAAATTCTAATTTTTTGCAGATAACCTTAAAATTGCAATATCTTTAGATTGAGCAAATAAAAAAAATTGCTGAATGAGCCCACATGGTGCCTAATTGATGTTTCTGGACTCTCAGCAACACTTTCAGTAACTGCTTCGTTGTTTTGTGTTGAACGATTTATTGAAGGACGACCAGAGTGTTTAAGATCACTAATTGATTCGCTTTCAATTAATCGCTGCACGGTTGATGAAATTAAATCACTATTCCGACCATATTTTGTAGGAAAATTGCACCAAACCTTACCCAACTATTTTTAAAATACTGCTCAATAATAAAAACGCGCTGTTTTTTCGTATAGCGCTCCATTTTTAATAACCCTAAACTGTCAGCTGTCATGCTGTCTTTTTTTTCGTTGGCAACACTTTACCACACAAATGGCGCGAAATCCAAATCTTGCGTGAATTTTGGGACATCCATTACTTTTATTGCAATAAACACACTCAAAATCTGTGCCGCTTCCCATAAATGATGACACATAGCAAATTTCGCACTTTAATCGCATAACGACCAATCAGATTGCATGGAACCGTTGTCAACAAATAGAGCGTCAGTGGCGTGTACTATATTGGGTATATACACTATATAAAAATAAATAACAAAAATACATGTAATATAAAAAATTAAATCCTTCTTCCGGTGTATAATTGATTAATTCGGTACGTCGGCATATTGTCCTGTATTGAGAAAACAATAAGATTCACATCGGCATGCTATAAAAATTACCCGTTAAACAAATTCAACTACTGACAAAAAATCGTACTAATCGGTAAAATGTTTGGTCAGCTGTTATTAAGTGCACCGTCCCCAAAAGAGTTTTCTACAGACAAAGACAAAAGATTATAAACATTTAAAATATCTAGCTTTGAAAAGACATCGATTTTTCTGCCTGTCCTACGCTCCCATTGATGTGTTTTTTAATTGTTTTAATTTATTTGTAGTTATACTATAAAGAATATCGTATAAGTATATAAGTGTATAAGGAATCAAGTGATGAACGTTTAAAAATATATAATTTTACATATTTTTTAACAGCCTGCAATGTGTTTTATAATAACACTTGAACACAGTAAACACGATACGAGAAATGGTACAGGTTATGAAAATATGATTTTTTTTAATTATAACTTCTCTTTTCCTAATGGCATACAAAGCCTTGCTTCGAGATTAATATTTTTAAAGCTGAATATATTAAATTAAAAATTTTTTGCCCGCCTATGGTTTCTGATGTCAAAGATGGATCATGTGTACCGCTTTCCGTACTCCGGGCATAACAACTATTAATTAAGTAATTTTTAAAATGTAAGTCAAATGTGATACAAAGAATGTTGATAGCGTGGACGTATAGTTTTTCGAAATAAATACATATACACATATCCATATTTCTGTTATTTTTTCGAATGAATTTTTATTAGGCAAAAACCTCAATCATGACTAGTTCTTTTTTCACAACGGTTTGTTTAATTATTATTTTTTTTTTATGAATACATAAGAAATTGTCTCGAGTAAATAAATATTTAAAAATGTAATAACTCTTTAGCAGTAATCCTTTTCTTCCACAAGGTATAATACAACAACGTGTCAAAAATAAAGGAGCAATTTGCTTGTCCAAACTTAAGAATATTTTTTTTACAAAAATGTTTACCCTAAAGTTTTTTTTCTGGATATAGTAGAAAATTATTTTCAAAAGAGTCTGTCTCTAAATTTCTTCTTAACAAATGCAGATATTGAAATGAAATTTTAAGTGCACAAGTACATGATAAAACGATATTCAACGTGAAAAGACAAAGTTTCAACTCAAACCAATGGCGTAGATATGCGGTATCCCGATTACATTTTCCTCGAAATATATTACAGCACTAGACTTTTTGTCAGTTTTCAAACGAAAATTTTACACCTGTCATTTTAAGCCAATTACATACTGTAATTTCGACAGTTGCCCATGGCAACCTTCAAATTTTTCGGAATTTGTTTTTCCTCCTAGGCAAACAAAATTAATAAGTGGATTTTTTTTTGTCAGCTATCATATGGTTCAAAAATCAGTACCTAACCAGAATTTTGCTTTGTAATGTTTTTATTTATTTTAGAACAATAAATAGATACAAATAATTATTTACCAAATATTTGTTCCGAGATTTCTTCTATTAACGCTTAATGTTTTTGAAACTCTGGCTGGTACTCTTCTCTTCGCAACGGAGAGTAACGAGGAGCATAATTATAACCTTTATTTTTCATTTCCATCAGATGTATGTGTTTCATAAAATATATGTAATAATTTGATGAAATTTTGTTCTGCTGAGCCCTGGTTTTACGTAAAAAAGATGGGATATCTTCCTCCAAAATCTTTTGAATAGCTGCGAAAAGGTTTTCTTGTTGCGGACTGATTCCAGTTTTTTTCAGTAAATATGGCAAATACTTTAAATTTTTATGAGACATAAAAATGACCCCTATTTTGGTGCAAGAATTACATATACTATAAGGTTTTAAATTAGTTTTTTGGTTGTTCACTGCCATGATTTAATTGTAAACAATAGAAGCTAGAGAAAATGACTGTTAACGTGACGTGAATCATTGATATATTGCCATAGACATCGGTTTTCCACAAAAACTTACTTTCCTTCTATTTTAGTAATACTAAGTGAATTATACTGCAAACATAAATATCTGAATTCAAAAAATTAAATGCCTTTTTTATTACTAAAGTGAATGTAATGTGCTGTTTCTTATGTTTAATAAGGATCATTAATAAACTGTCATAGACATGGCATTTCTACAAAAACTTACGTTCCTTCTATTTTAGTAATACTAAGTGAATTGTACTGCAAAGATAAATATTTGAATTTAAAAATTAAATGCCTTTTTTATTACTAAAGTGCAAGGAATGTATTTTTTATGTTTTAATAAGAATCATTGATAAACTGTCATAGACATCGCATTTCTACAAAAACTTACTTTCCTTCTATTTTAGTAATACTAAGTGAATTGTGTTGAAAACATAAATATCTGAATCCAAAAATTAAATGCCTTTTTTATTACTAAAGTGAATATAATGTGCTGTTTCTTATGTTTAATACGGATCATTAATAAACTGTCATAGACATCGCTTTTCTACAAAAACTTACTTTCCTTCTGTTTTAGTAATACTAAGTGAATTGTATTGCAAAGGTAAATATTTGAATTCAAAAATTAAATATCTCATTTATTAAAGTGAAAGGAACCTGTTGTTTTTATGTTTTAGGAATTTTCATTTCTAAAACGAGCCATTTTTAAATTTAAAAAAACGCGTGAAATGCGATTAAATTACGTGACGTTTAAGAAGAAAAAAATATGTCATGCACCACAAATCAATGTCTACCTGTCAAGCCAACTTTATTTTGGCGAAATATGTTTCAAAATGAAACATGTCAAATTTTTAAAATAAATTTTGAATGTACAATTTTCTTACCGAATCCCCCACATTCTTGACTTGAATGTCCGGAAGTTTTTCCTCAGTCACGCATTTTTCAAAAAATGCGTTCCTTCGGAAAAATTTCCGGAAATAATTCAAGCACTGGGGAGATTATAAGTGAAAATTTTATGTTAAATGAAAATGCCTCGCTATATTTTTGTACAGCTTTTGACGTTTTTGTGCAAACTTGAAAAATGAAAAAAGGTATTTTTTCCAGTGGCGTGCAAAATTTTTCCAGTAACATGTAACTCTAAAATAAGGACTAATGTTTAAAAAATAAAATATTTTTTAATTTAGACAAGAAAGGTTCCTTCATTTTCGAGACACTCGATGCCTGCTAATATAATTGTGTACATTTATTCAGTGATTATAATCCAATATACGTTTTTTTAGTAATTACCATATCTCTGAACGTGTAGAGTATTGGATTTAAATTATTGAGAAAATACAGAGGAACAAATTCGTATTTTATTGATCGTCTCGATTATTATCAAAAATATAAATTACATGGGCATTAACTTTATTAGCATATATGGAATAAAAAGCCCCATTTTGTTCAATCTTGTATATTATAGAATGGTACACTTTTTTCAGTGTCGCAGAAATACCCAGTCCAATATATATTTTTTTAATTTTAATTTTCTTTTATTTGGTATTATTCCTGTAAAATCTATATTCCAATTAAACGTCACAATGCAGAGGAGACTGGACTAAGGGAAATTGGTTTTTATAGAAAATATTTTTGGTGGAATAATTTCGGAAAGAATTTAAAATAGCCGACATTTTCGAGATAATTAACAGTACAGACTTAATAGATTTGAATATTTTTGGGTATTCTCATTTCGAAATTTTCGAAAAGCCCGATAGCCAAAGCGCCAAGTAAATGACTCCGAAATGTATTCCACGAAGTGGGGGACTATATTTTACTTCACTATTTAGCACGTTATTTTCCACTGGTCACAAATTCACATTTTTTAAAAACAACCTGTATGCTCACTCCGCGCACTACGTGACGTCCGGCCTGAAAAAACGACCTCTGCTTAGGGCCATGTTCCTGCGACGACGGCGTCGAGCCGACTGGTGTCTCCTGAATCCTGAAACTGTTTCAGCGATGGTGATGAATTCTTGCGCGAATACGCAATTTTCGGTCTGATCGGACGTGATTTGCAATTAATGGCATTAGTCGGCCGAGGCGTATTACGGGTAAGAGTCCGTTAGTGGGAAGCTCATGTTTTACTTCGAACACATCGAGAAAAGTTTAGCTAAAGCGAATCAATAATTAATTTGGATTCCGAAAACACTTTATTTTAAAGGCTAATTCAAATAAATTCAAAAAACGTTCCTAAAAATTTTATCAAATGAAGTAAAAGAATGTTCTTTGATACCTAAAATCTAGGTATGCAGATGACATCTAACATCACAAACAAACTAGTAATTATCTAAATAAAAACTAAATATTATATTGTTATTATTATTAAATGAAAACGAAACAAAGCCATTTTTAGGAAGTGCGTCAAGCTCTTACAATTCTCTTTATAACAGACTTTAAATTTTATAATTCCGCCCAATGCTTTGAAAAAAATTTACATTTTAAAATTTAAATTATATTTAGTTGATTACTTATTACTTAGTTGATTAAATGTTCAAACTGATGACCGCCCGCTTCCATACAAGAATAAAGATTTTGTTCGAAACGTTCGCGCACATTCCGAAGCATTTCCGGACTGGTTCGACGGCATTCGTCGACGATTCTTTGACGCAAATCTTCCAGCGACGCTGGCTGTGTTTTATAGATTTTACTTTTTAGGTATCCCCATAAAAAGAAATCAAGGGACGATAAATTCGGTGATCGTGGAGGCCACTCAATTCTGCTTCTTCTCCCAATCCAATTCCGTAGAAAACGTTGGCGTTGGTCCAAATACTGACGGACAATTAACGCATAATGCGGAGGAGCACCGTCCTGTTGAAAAATGAAATGATCTCCATCATACTCGAACATTTTCAATAAAATCAGTAAAGGCAGGGTCAATAGCATCTTCCAGTAATTGCAAATACATTTGGCCAGTCAAATTACCAGGTAGAAAAAAAGGACCCACCAGCCGGTCACCGAAAATTCCAGCCCATACTTTTAATTTTTCCGGTTGCTGTGTACGCACCTCGTGAAAAACTCTTGGGTTTGAATCGGACCAATAGCGGCAATTGTGACGATTTATCGTCTCGTTCAAGAAAAAACTGCATTCATCTGAAAAACAGATGTTAAAAAGGAACTGTGGATCGTTCCCTGCTCGCTCACTCATTATTTCGCAAAATTGCAAACGGCGGTCATAATCATCCTCATGAAGTTCCTGGACTAAATTTATTCTTCTTCAAAATGGTTTGTATGCTAGTTCGATTGATCCCAGATAGAGATGCCAGCTGCCTAGTACTTAATGTAGGATCAAGATGAACTTGTCCCAAAACTGCACCTTCACTAGCTTCATTAACTATAGGTTTTTTATTTGCTGCGTTCCCTGTCTTTTGAAATTTTTTTACTAACTCTAGAACAGTGGTCGCCAACCCGTCGATCGCGAGCTACTTGTAGCTCGCAAAGGAAATTCTGGTAGCTCGTACATAGCAAAACATTTTTGAAATATAAAAGGTTTACATTCCCTAAATTGCGCAAATTCTCATAATAAACGCGAGCGGCGGCAACACTGCGGTAAACGATATGTAACCGACGCGACGTCACCCCGCTAGAATCGACTATACTCCGCGGTCGAAATTATAGAGAGTGACTCAACGCTAGCTTTTGGACTAGTAAGAGGGATGAAGCGTGCCGGGAACGAAAATCCATTGGCGTATCTGCGTAAAAGGCAACAAGATATAGAAAATATTGGAAAAAGATAATAAAACATAACATCTAATATTTTCTACGGTTTGTTATAATCGGCATTTTGATCCATTTTAATTATTACAGCATTTTAAAACGTCCCAGTTGTGATTTTTTAATTTATAAATTTATTATAGCCATGGAATTAGACCCCTCGTCTATGTTTATGCTATGATGTTTCTCAGGACTGGTAAATCAAGTCCGTTTACACCTACTAAAAATGCATTTCCCTATTCCCTACCAAGTGCAAAAGACAGAGATAGAATATAGATCGACGTTCAGTGTAACTCAGTCTATAGACGATTATAGATTCTATCGATGTGCGTAGCGAGCGGCACAAAGGAAAATAATATTGAACCGTATAAAAATCATCTTATATTTTATACGCATTATGGTAATAGTGTTTTTATATTATGTCTGAATCACTCTCTATAATTTCGACCGCGGAGTATAGAATCGATCAGCGCGACAACGCGCTTGGGTTCGGGAACGATCTGGCTTGCTTTGAACGATATAAATACGTAAGGTGCCGCGGCCAGGCGCAGTTTAAAACTGAACGACACAAAATTTAGCGGTTTGGTTAGCGTTGGCCCGCAATTAAAAATATGGCAAGTAGTAGTAAGAAAGTGAAAACATACCATTTCCATTCGGAATGGAAAGAACAATATTTTTTCACAGAATTTAAAGGCAAAAGTGTGTGTTTGTTATGTAATATTTCTGTCTCCGTTGCTAAAAAAGGAAATATTGAGAGGCATCATAAAACTGTACATTCAATTTTGAGAAATCATTCCCATTACATTCTGCCACCAGAAATGAAAAACTGAAACAATTAAAAAACCAGTTAATTGGACAACAATCAGTATTTTTAAGAACAGTCGACAAAAATAAGGCCGCAACTGAAGCGTTATACCGTGTGTCCCAGATAATTGCACAGAAGAAGAAACCTTATGAAGACGGGGAAATGATAAAACAGGCGTTTTTAGAAGCTGCAGATTCATTATTTGCCAACTTTAGAAATAAAGACGAGATAGTGTCTTCAATACTGCAACTTTCTGCTAATACAGTGATGAGACGAGTAGAAGTAATGAGTAATGATATTTTTTTACAGTTGAAAAGTGACTTGAAGTGTTTATTTTTCACTGCAATTGGACGAATGAAGTAGTTGACACCTCCCAGATGGCCGTGTTCGTTAGGATGGTTATCTGTGATTTTACGGTTAAAGAAGATCTATTGAAGTTTATTCCTCTGAAAGAGCATACTACTGGACAAGACTTATTTTCTCAGCTCATTAATCTTATTTCCACTGAGAAAATTCCAATATCAAAAATGGTAGGCTTGACAACCGACGGCGCTCCATCTATGGTGGGTTGTGATAAGGGTCTCGTGGCGTTATGTCGCAAAGATGAAAGTTTTCCACAATTCCTCTCTTACCACTGCATTATCCATCAGCAAGCATTATATGGAAATTTTTTAAAGCTAAACAACGTTATGAAATTGGTAGTAAAAATTGTAAACAAAATTAGAGCTCAAGCGTTACAAAGAAGGTTATTCAAAGCACTGACCGATGAAATTGACAGTCAATACGGGGAACTACTTCTCCACTCTGAAGTTCGATGGTTGAGTAGGGGACGAGTGCTAAAACGTTTTAATGATGTCTTACCTGCTATAGTTAATTTTTTTAAACAACGCGATGAATCGATTCAGAAACTGGAAAATTTAACCTGGCTTAGAGATTTTGGTTTTCTTGTGGATATTACAGAAAAATTAAATGAACTTAATTTGCAGCTTCAGGGTAAAGACAAACAACTAACGGAAATGATTTCTGATATAAATTCATTCATAAATAAGCTTGAATTTTGGGAACAAAACCTAATTAACTGCAATACCAAGCATTTTCCTATTCTTTCAGAAAAGATATCTCAAAATCCATTGGAACTTTATGAAAGTAAATATCATGTGGAAATAATTTCTAACTTGAAGGCTAACTTCAAAAATCGTTTTAAGGACTTCAACGGAATTGCTTTAGTGGCGCAATTTGTTGTTTTACCCTTCATGGAAATTGATGTCCAACAGTTCGCAACTTGTGTTATGCAGAACTTTGGTGAAGACATCGCTGCGACAGAAATGGAACTAATTGCATTTCAAAATGATTTAACTTTAAGATCGTTAAACTCATATACAAAATGCATCTGGCCTTTAGTAAGCCAAGAAAAATATCCAGTTTTAGGTCGCGTTGCCTTGAAAGTAAAGGCGTTATTTAGTTAAACATATTTGTGTGAATCATCTTTCTCAGATATGAAGTTAATTAAAAACAAATAGCGCAATCGACTTACAGATGAACATTTGGATAATTGTATTCGAATGGCTTTATACTGCAAATACTGTATACTGGTATACTGTATACTGTATACTGGCTTATACTGCAAACATTAAAAACATTATTAATGAGTCTGAGTGTCAGCCCTCTCATTGAACATGAATTAAAATAGTGCATTATTCTTTTTGTTGCTTTTATAGTGTTTTAGTTCCATAAATCATATTGTATCGTAACCGTAAATAGCATAAAAGTTTTGTTTCTTTTTTAAACATCTCTGGTTATTTTTTATGAGCAGTATGTACTCGTACTAAAATATTATTAGTTTATTTTTATTATTTTATGTTAATAAACGAAATAAATGTGTGTGGAATACAACTGTGCATTATTTCATTTCGGTTGGTTTACGGCTCTTACAGATAGGTAGCTCACTACCTATTCCAAAACTATCGAAGTAGCTCAACACATTAAAAAGGTTGGCACCACTGCTCTAGAACATACTTCCTCCTGACATGTCGATCTTGATGTTGTTCATTAAATAGCTGAGCTGTTCCATTCGCACATTTATTGTTCATAAAGTAAAGCGAAATGATATCTACCCTTTCCGCAATGGAATAAACCATTCATTTTCAAAAACACAATTAAATAAACTACCAACCACCGCATCCAAATAATACTAGAAAATAATTTGGAATTCACTAATTTTACGTTCATTGTGTTACAGCGTTCATTTCTGTTTTTTAAAATTGTGTTTTTTTACGAAAGTGATAACAAATCGCCTAAAACCAATGTAACGCAAGAAATACTAAATTTATACCATTGTCGTACTTAACTCGAATGACTGACATTTTTACCGTTACTAATTGTTTGTACATAAGTTTCAACTTTAAAGTCAAAATTCTTAATAAGTATTGGGCGGAATTATAAAATTTAAAGTTTGTAGTAAAGAGAATTGTAAGAGCTTTCAAAAGAAATATTACTCAACCCCAATGCCATTTAAATATTTTAGGGTGCTTACCCTTCTTGGGGATGAAAGTGGCGGAGTCAAAAATACCAGCAAAGAATGTCCCCTTTTAATCTAAAATCGACGGATCTGAGCGTTTTTCTACCATCTTGACGTAGTTCCTGAAAATGGCTTTTTTTCGTTTTCATTTGACCACGCTGTATATAGTCCAGTCAATGACCATTTTCCCGTATAATTTTACCAAACAGCACTCATAAAAATTTGGTTTAGGTTCTACTTACCCTCTACTTCAAAGTTGACCTTGTACCGGGGGTTGCTTTTACTCTGGGGGTGGATGCCACCCCTTCTCGGGGGTGAAAAATGTTTAATTGAAAATAACTCCGGAAATGTATATATTGACTAATTCTAAGCAACTTTTATTCTATAAAGTTTTTCTGAATATCAATACTTTTCGACTTATTCACGAGTGAAAGTGTAAATTTTTTTACCAAAAAAACTACTTTTTCGGACGGTTTTTCGCGAATAACTCAAAAAGTAAGTGTTTTATCAAAAAAAATCATTCTTATAAAAAATTAAGTGTATGACGCGCTTTTCCTCGGTTCTCTCTCTATGGATCGTTCGGTGTAAATTTTATTACTTTTAACTATGGTATGTACACCCCCTGTAATTTAATTTTTCGGAACGGTCTTCTATTCCTCGGACTGGACTCTAAACGGTAATGTTATTTAATAACTTATATAGTCGGTTTTATTCTCGGGCGCTAGTTTCCCTAAATTTGACGTGGGGGAAACTCCACGTATCCCTTACCCTCGGTTTAGAGTAAAGTGCACAGGTAGCTACAGTGAAGAAAATTAATTCCAGGGGTCAATGAATTTCTTTTAGGAGAAAACGGCAGAGAGTAGTTTTCTCAATGTAGTTTTATTTTAAATATGAAATTTAACGGGAGCTCTACAAAACGATATCAGCGTTTTTACTGGTTCGGAATGTTATCGTTTTACCTCGACGGTGAAAGAAATAAACCTATTAAGTTTTACTAGATTTATTCACACAGGGAAAATATTAATACTTATTACAAATACATATAGTGTCAATTTTTATTCCTACCCACTACTAAACGACTGGAATTATTTACAAGTTTCTTAACAATAATTATATACAAATTCAGTGTGCAAGAGACAAAATTAAAAAGTTATGACTCTGGGTTTTTTACCATTTTGCTTATCACCATAGACAAGAAATAAATATTTGCAAACGGGATCGAAATAAAATATTTATTACTCTACAATCATAGACGGTTTTTATGTACAAAGGAAAAGGTGATTTTAAACGGTCTGATTAAAATATTTATAGATGGTTTTTTACTGGTCCCCGCTGATTCTGAAAATAAACCAAAATTTATTCGGAATTATTTCGGATTTATTTTAAACAGGCGGGCGGTCAAATATCGGTATAATGGCCTAGCAAGCAATGCAAAATTAGTAAACGGAATGCGGTAAGCGGTAGCAATAACCAACGAAGAAAGCCCAAGCGGTGCAAGGCGGAAAGATAGGATGGTGAAACGGGATCCGAAGTATCTCGCCTTACAATTCGTACTAGCCTTTAAGTTTTATACGTCCTGGTGGACGATGGTGTCGGACACGCCGACCAGGGAGAAGCGTACGGATACTATATGGAACGACCCGGAGATTGGGTGGGCACGCCGAACCTCTAGGTCTTGGTTCACATATCCCCTATTACCCAGCGTACATCAAGGTGCGGGACACCAAGCAACGCTGTAGTAAACACGACGGCTTCGTCAGGATTGGGTTTAACACGCCGAATCCAACGATTGCACTGTCGTGCGGGTTGAGACGGACGGTGGAATTTGTGTGTAGGTTACCAAGAATATTCTTCTCGGGCCCACAGTAATTCCACACTTAAAGTGTACAAATCTTTTCGGACTTGTACCCGGTTGGAACGGATAATAATAAGGAAAATAATTCTTACTAGGTTCACTGGTTATTCGGGGCTGGCTTCGGTGGAGAGTTCTTGCTGGCGGTGGACGTCTGTTCGGTGTTGAGTTCTGGATACGAACTGTCGGTTTCGGGGAATGTCGAGGACTTTTGTTGCCCAAATCCCCACCGGATTGACACCAGTCGTGGTGGGACCTCCACGTGACCAACGGCTTGTCAGAGTGGGGGTATCGGCCGGTCGGACCCGCGAGTGGATATTTGATATATATGTAGAAAAATCAATAATTCTCGCCGCCGGGGTAAAATAATCCGAAATAAAAAGAAATATCTTTAAATCCAGACATAATAAAATCAAAAATAAAACAGGTTCATTACAGTACCAAAGTGGAAACTATTGATAATTCATGTGGTTTAAGTGAACGTATTACAGCTGCTGTTAGTAATTTTGGATCGCAAGACTAGCGAGAAGAAGGAACTATTATTAAGAGCTTTTGACAAAGGATTAAGACATATACAGAACGAAAGAGCAAAGAGCACTTAGTACGTTACCTTGGAATATTCTTCATCTAATACATTTCGTATACATTTCAATGAGTGTTCGCCTTTAATTATTTAAATCCTTAGTTTTGTCAATCTACGATAAACATTTTTAGAGACATTTGCTATATTTAATTTTTAACGTTCTGTGTATTTTATCCACCAATGGCTGTAGATCCTTGATTGATAAGACTTTTCCAATTTTAAAGCGTAAAGTACGGCATGAAGATAAATGGCATACCGTTATGAAATCAAGGAATTTCTTACGCGTATACAGTTATTTACAAATGGATCTGTCACTTTTAACGGAACGAGTCAAGATGTAATGTGTATTCGGGCAGATATTGCGTGTTTTTTCAAAGACTGTTGGATTAGGCAAAAACGCGAAAATGGGTTCTAGGAAAATTGCCAATATCAAACACGATGCTTTTACTTAATGAAGTAGATAGAATTAATCAATATTTTAACGAAAAATCAGTAGGTACGGGTTTTGTAGTGGTAAGAAAAATATACCATTTCAATCAGTTTGGTGAGTGCCCTACTGGATTTTTTGTGGTCTCAGTAGGACATTCGATTGCGTCAACCATCAAAGATTGATTCTAAATAGTATTCTTATAGTTAGCTCTGAATTGGTTACAAACTTTTCTTGAAAATGGCTCTCAATATGTTGCTGTAAACCTTAGCTACTATGTGTACGGATATAGATGTACCACATTGTTAAATTCTAGGCCCAGTTTTATTTATAAAAATCACTTAAATTCTATTTCATTAAATACAGGTTTTACTATCTATGTTGAATAATTTTAATTAGTCTGAGCTCTAATTGCAATTGCACTGCTCTATTTTTTTATCAGATTTCACAATGTTCTCACAGATGCTTAGGTTTAATTCCACACATACATTCTGGTCACAGGTATACCATGCTTTGTTTATACAGGGTATTAGTAAATAAGTGCGACAAATTTCAGGGGGTGATTCTACATTAGAAAATAATGGCAGTTTGCTTATAAACGTATGTCCGCAAATGATTCGTTTTCCGAGATACGGGATATCAAAGTTTTTCTTAAAAACTGACGATTTAATTTATTGCTCTGAAACCGGTCGAGTTGTGCAAATGAAATTTGGTGGGTTTTAAGAGGTAAATTCTTAATTGCGCATTTTTTGACACGCAATTAAGAATTTTATGTTCGTCATTGGCGCGCGTACGGATAATAATCTCAATTTTTTAAGGAACAAAATGGTACGCCACTGAGATATTACAAATTAAAAATCATTTTTGAATTCCTCGTTCAATTTGTGACAAAAAATATCTCTTGCCTTTTCTTCGTATGGGGCGCCGTTTTGATGCAAAAAAATAAAACATCTTAACGCGTATTTTGTATTTCTTTAATATGTACATTATCAAGAACTATCTAATACAATAACATTAAACCAGAAAAATAACAGAAAATAACACTAATAAAATTTTGAAATGGCGCAAAGCTACAACAAATGTTCAAAATGACCTCCCTCAGACGTGACACAAGACACAACTCTTCGCCTCATTGATTGTCGTAATCGCGCAAATATTCCTGGTATATTAATTATTATTGTCTCACAGCCGACTATAATTCGATTCCTCAGATCATCAACATTTTCAACGGGAGTGGAATAAACTAATGACCCCAAATGCAAAATTCAAGAGGATTTAAATTCGGCGATCGAGCAGGCCAATGTTCCGTACCTCCCCTACCTATCCAACGATTTGGATATACTGTGTCTAAGTGATTACGTACATTAATGCTAAAATGGGCTGGTGCACCATCATGCATGTACCATAGGTGTTGTCTCAGCTGTAGAGGAATTTCTTCAAGAAGAACAGGTAACTCTTCCTGTAGGAAATTAAGATAAGATTCGCCTGTTAGTCGTTGTGGGAGGAAA